>NC_140264.1:1322500-1365000 GCF_949987555.1 Borostomias antarcticus | reverse complement strand
GACAGAGAAGAGCTGTGACCGTGGGGCCAGGACAGAGAAGAGCTGTGACCGTGTCGATCGACCGCAGGGGCCTGGGAGTGATGGGGCAGGGCAACCAGTTACCCCGAGGTAGCACAGCGAATAGTAATCACTCTTTAAACAAACCTGCCCCCATATATAATGACTAGGGCTGGGTATCATTTCAAAAATGACGATACCAGTTCCAATAAAAGTACCCTTAAAGTGATACCGATACCGAGTATCAAACTGCATTTATTACAATATAACTACTGACAGTGACTACACATTTTTCAGTCATCTGTGACCTTGCAGCTAATGTGAACGGTGTGTCAGGGCTGCTGCTGGGGGTGGTAACATCAGCAGTAGCAGTTGAGGTGCTAGTAGGCCTAGGGGGGTCTTAACATTAAGCATAACATTAGTTAATAACGTTAGCCTAAACACATTTCACTGCTACAGAAGTTAAAATACCACTAAGTAACAAATGCACTAAGCAATGCATTACAGTAGGGTTGCTAATGCTAGCTAGCTAGGTAATGGGGGAAATCCGTGTTTTTATGCATTTATTTTTACCATACGCCATAGGCGTGTAGTATAACCACACCTTTGAGCGCTTTGGTGGCATTATCTCAGCGTGCTAAACTGTGTCAACAACTCGCAGTTGCAGCATGGGTTGCAGTCGATTTCACATTAAAGTGAAGAACGCTTGCGGTGATTGGACCATATTACAACGTCTTTTTTTCCTAGATCTCAATACAAAAAGGATCGAATGAAGTACTGGTTTGACTGAAGATGTTTCGATCCAGTACTACAAGGTATCGAGTACCGATACCCAGCCCTAATAATGACTAAACCCTGTTTACTGTTTAACTTTTTATTTTATATACAATGTATTATATCTATAATTATATTTATACCATTGGCCTGGGTTAATACTCTTTCCTGATCGGCCAACAGACGTGCGTTAAAACCGTGTATACGCACACGTAGTTCGGCTGAAGTTTAATTACCGATCTAAATCAATGCGCCGGCTTTGACAGCAACCCAAATGAGCTCATCCCATAGCCTGCTGGACCATTGCTAGCTAGCCATGAACGAAGTATTGGATACTGCATATTTGCTGTGCAACGCATCCATTGTCCAGTTGTCAAATCTATTTGCCAACAAACTCTTTATGATAGCCAGACACCTCACTGTCCCTAAATCAAAAACTGTTTTTTCACTTCGTGTTATAACGTGGTGGTGCACGTTAGTGGTGTAGTAGCCAGATATGAGTTTGTAACGTCAGTCTAAGAGTTGCAGTAAAAAAAGCCAGACGTATGGAAAACGGTCTCCGTCTCATTGATCCAGGAAGGGATAATCAACGAGTAGCTGCGCGTTAAACGGTTTTAAGGCACGACGTGGAGGCGAAGAACCACCCGACGCTCAGTGCCTCCGCAAAGTGCCTTAAAAGCGTTTAACGCACACCTATGAGTTGATTATCCCGCTTATACCATGGCCCCACATGCCAAAGATAAATAAATATATGCCATTTACTCGCATTTTCTACATTAAAATATAAAGAAATGTTATTTATGTGTTGCTCACTGCTGAGTGTCATTATAGTCCCTAACTGCTAAATCACGTTGCTATGGAATTACAAATTGAATACTGTATAATATTTCTTGGAGGAACAGCGATGACATCCAATAGTTAACATGGGTTTGGAACCGTAAGTGAAATGGAAAGTGTCCGTTACCTTTTTTTTCAGCAATGTCTCTCAACCCTGGATTCGACCTAGCAACCAATGAGCCTAGCAACCCAAACTAGCTATTCCATAGCCTACTGTACCCATATATCTATGACTGTAGCTACCTGATATTGCTAGATAGCAATGAGCGAAGTGTAGGCTACTGCATATTTGCTGTGAAACATATAAATCGTCCAGCTGTCAAACCTAGTTGCAAACAAACTATGTATGATAGCCAGATTGTCCTCAACTCCAAAAGTAGTGTTCACGTCGTGGTATATTGTCAGTCGTATTCAATACATCCATGGTCGTATCGTTCATTGTGAGTTGATTTGCGAGGACGGGATGTGTTGTATCATTATGTGAAGCAGGGTTATTAGAATCAAGCAATTGCCTCTTCACACTTTGATATATTTGGATGCCGTATATACTGTAAATGAACAAACGAGGCGGAGACCGTTTTCCATACGGCTGGCTTCTTTTACTGCAACTCATAGACTGAATCAAATCATATCTGGCTACTACACCACTAACGTGCACTAACGTGTACCACTCACTGTGGAAAGATCTTCTTGCCCCTCCCCATAAGGTTTGTGGAAAGGCGTTCAGATGTGGCTGCATCGGTCCATCAGTTTTATATTTCGATACTTCTGAAATGAGAGAAAAGAAGCAATTAGGGCAATTCATTTACTACTGTATCAGTACTTACTAAACAAATCAACTGTCTTACTCAAATCCCATTCACCCACTCACAGCCTAGTGTGAAGCACCTCGCATTAACTTCAACACCAGCCTAAACCATGCACAATTCTGAACATGTAGGCTACAGTAAGAACCAACACCACAGGCTACACTAGCCAATATCCGAGAACATGAAAGCCATGTTGTTATATAGGAATCTGTTAACAGTGAACTAATATACTGTACCATGAGGTCCAGCTGGACTTGTAGTATGGATCTGAGTGCCACTGCTCCTGTCGGTCTGTCCATCATTGTCCCTCTCTTCATCACTGTTCTGCTCTCCCCCTCTTTCTGAGTCACTTTCTTCTCTCTCTATGGCTCTGTCTCGGTCTCTGATGTTTTGTTCTTCACAGTCATCACTCAGTTCTTCTTCATTGCTCATTCCTCCCTTACTCATTTTTTTCTCTTCTCTTCCTTCACTGTTCTCCTGTCCCTTGCTCTGCTCTTCGCCTTTGTCTGACTCCCCTCCTGTCTTTGTTTTTTGGGGTTGAAAAAAGCTGGCTATGCCACCACTTTTCTCCTTCCTTTTCATGTTTGCATCTGCTGGACCTACAGTATTCAAGAAAAGGGGGGGTTAGTGAGAGGCTGAGCATGCGTAGCTGAAATAGCTAGCGTTAGCTAGATATACTACACTGAGCTAACAAGCTAGCTACCGCTCCTCTACAGGCTATTGCAGCAGGTAGGCTACGACAAGAAAACAAAATCCAATAACTGTCTCAATAAATCAGTTAACTGGGGACAAAAGCCCTCGGTGCTGCTTACGTTCGTTGCCTGCCTAGTGCCTATATCAGCGCGAACGTGCACGTATCGCTCGCTCATACATATTTGACTGTTCTTCCCCCTCCCGAATATTTTTTTTACAATATTCGTACGAATTTACTATTCCGGAAAAAGCTACCATTTGTACTCATCCGAATACCGTATTCTTATTCGGGCACACCCCTACACTCCAGTAGATCCCTGGGCTCACGAGAGATGAATGGTGCCTCCACACCTTGGGAGAACAGATGACACAGTGGTCCCGAGACTGACGTGACCTTTCTCAATCCTGACCTGATTCTGGAAGCTGAAGGTTCTTTGTCTTCTTGTGTCTGATCTTTCTGATTATTAAGGAGAAGCTAAGATTCATCAGCAGTGTCATTTTGGGTTTTTGAGATATGAGTTTTGAGTAAATGATGGGTTTTTGAGATATGAGTTTTGAGTAAATGACCCAAATTCAGCCACAAACCCCCATACACACAAATGAACTCCCTACAGTACCTCTCTCAGGTTATACATTGTTTATTAAAAAGGGTTTATGAAAAAATATACATCATGATCAAATTTAAAATGCAGCTGTCCAGACATCCAACCAACAGTCACCAACAAATACATTTTCATCCCAGTGTTTGTTCCATATCTGGGGCACATTTCAAGTCTCGTCGTAATATGCGAGCTATATCGTGAGGGAATGGATGAAGGACTTAAACAAACTGATTGTAAGGACTATATATTAGAGAGTTGAGAATATTATTCAAAAAGAAAAGGGCAGGATTGCTCGAAAGTTCAGACTGGTGTGAGGAAGGTACTATTTGGTCGGGAACAAAGAAGATCAGTCCGCTTGGCTGATTAACTATCGTATCCACTATGATGCTATATAGCTCAAACTCGTAAGTCACCTGTCTGATTGTTATAATGTGAACTGAACACAGCATTACAATGTAGGCCTTTTCCTAGTTTTTTCAAAAGCCTCTGGATCTGCCTATTACACTAGAACACAGCTCCAGATTTTGAGTGCCGAAACGTAGCCCCAGCCGTATCCTGAGGCCTCTGGGTTCCTGCTTCATTTTGGCTGCGTTAGTCATTGCTAGGCACAAATGTAGGCGAAAACGCAGTAGTGTAATCAAGGCCTAAGAAACCAGGTCCATTCCAAATTCCACGACAGGTCTTTCTCTTTCTCCAACTCCCTTCTCCTTCATCTATCGCTTCTTCAATAGCTGGTGGTGAACCTGAGAGGAGAGAGAAAGGGGGAATGAGAAAGAGAGAGAAAGTAGGAAGGGGGGGGGGGGCGGATTTGTGTGTAAACTCTTCTTGTACTGTTCTGTATGTGTCGTTGTACAGTATGTCTAGTTGCCTTCCAGGGACAATAAAGATGTTCTGAATATAAACAATAAAGATGTTCAGAATATAGACTGATTTTCAGATCATAAAAGTCAATTTGATATCAAACACACACACATGCACACTATTGCTTACAAAGATGGGGTCCTTTTTGAGGCAGGCTTCAGTGAACTCTGTGCAGCTCTTGGATGAACTGTATGAACACACTGGTGTCTTTTTAAGTGTCCTAAAGAAGTGAAGTTCTTTCCACACTGGTCACAGTGGTATGGCTTCTCTCCTGTATGAACACGCTGGTGTGTCTTTAACTCTGCTGACGTAGTGAAGTTCTTCCCACACTGGTCACAGTGGTATGGCTTCTCTCCTGTATGAACACGCTGGTGTGTCCTTAACTCTGCTGACGTAGTGAAGTTCTTCCCACACTGGTCACAGTGGTATGGCTTCTCTCCTGTATGAACACGCTGGTGTCTCTTTAAGTGTCCTGAAATAGTGAAGTTCTTCCCACACTGGTCACAGTTGTATTGCTTCTCTCCTGTATGAACACGCTGGTGTGTCTTTAACTCTCCTGATGTAGTGAAGTTCTTTCCACACTGGTCACAGTGGTATGGCTTCTTTGCTGTATGAACACGCTGGTGTCTCTTTAAATCTACTGACCCAGTGAAGTTCTTGCCACACTGGTCACAGTGGTATGGCTTCTCTCCTGTATGTACACGCTGGTGTCTCTTTAAGTGTCCTGACATAGTGAAGTTCTTCCCACACTGGTCACAGTGGTATGATCTTGGCTTGTCAATGTCTCTCTGCCTCTGGCCAGGAGCTGCAGTGAGCGGGGTGTTGGAGGTGGTGAAAGGGAGTGATCAAGAGGAGCAGGATGGGAGAGTCTCTGGTCTGATCTCTCCGTTCCTTAGCAGAGAGATGTACAGATGTGGGAACATAAGAATGTAACTTGCTGCAGCATTTCACGTCGCGGTATTTGGCAGGGAAATCCCGTTGGAAATCTCGTGGGATTTCAGACGGGTGTTATTTCGTTTTAGTGATGCACTACCGCCAGGTGGCGTCTTTGAGTAGATTTAGCAGGCTGGGCTCTGTTTTTCTCCTATAGTCTACGAATGAAGCATCATTAAATTTCACATTCTTTAATTTAAATGCTCTGTTGTAAAGCACTTTGAGCTGAAGGTATCTGTATGAAAGGGGCTATACAAATAACGTTTAATTGTTATTATTACCTTGTTCTCAAACACATGTTTTATCCACCTCGATGTAATTTAATTATTACGAACACCTATAATATATCTAGGCCTACAGTAGCCTATCTATCTCGGCAACTGACGTCGGGTAAAGACGTGGAGGCTGTTTGGTCAAATGCGCAAAATAACAGTATTGTAAATATATTTGTTAGTAAAGATGTGGTGAACGTGAGGGTTTTGCGTTTTGTTTCTGGAACGCATTCAACTGTTAGGCTACTCGTAAACCCCGGAAGTAAATTTGAAGACAGGGCATAATGTAGCCAAGTCTGAGCGCAGTAGGCTATATGGCTTCAGCACGATACAAAGAAAAAATAAGCTTGATCGACTTGTGGATCCATACAAAATTGAAATAGTCGCCATGAGTAAAGATCACTCATTGCCAATCATATCCGGACATTAACTATCTTGTGCATAGCGGCAGGTTTGACAGTGAGACATCAACCGATAATTGTAATAATGCGATTATTGAAATGGTCTTGTGAACGCCTTTATCTGATTTCCAAAATCGGGGTAAGGTCCATAGGACGATTGTGGGTTTTCATTTGCACATAACTATATTTTAATAAAACATTGAAGTCCGCCTGTCAATGACTTTCCCTAAAATTGTGTTCTGTTGCACCCCCTATTGTTAAATTATAAATGAAAAAAACATAGGCTACACAATATGTTGTTATTTGAATGATCTTGAATATATATATTCAAGATCATTCAAATAACAAAATATCGTGTATGTTTTAATTTATTTATACCGGCCGCCAGCTGTTCAATGAACGGCTATAGGGAATGCGCAGTTTCGCGCTGGCTACAGCCTATTATATGAACAGTTTCGCGCTATGTAGGCTATTATAAATAGGCCTAAGTATTATTCATTGGGAATAGCTTGGACTCGCTGGGGACTGGTGGAGAGACACAGAGCCTCCCCAGACGCGACATCTCCAGTTGGCTGTGTATTTGAGCTGCCGCCTCAACCGTGCGTAAGAGCAGAGCGCATCGCTACAACTAGTAGCCCATAGCCATTAAAACGGCTTATTGTTTTATTCATATATCAACTAGATAATTCGATAATAATGAGTAGCCTAGTAGGCTATAAAATGAATTCAATAGGGCAAGCCTTAAGTTGTAGCCTAGGCTACAGTAGCCTACAATCACAAGACGCATAGGCCTAGCCTATCGTAAAAAGCGTTGCGTTCTCATAGGCCTATATTAACTTAGATAATTATTAATTATGCTCAGGTCATAATGTCCGTTGAAAATAATTCCCTCTAAGCAGAATTTGAATTGTATTAAAATAGGAAATGATTCCTTCTAGGTCTATATAAAAAAAAACATTTTTCTAATGTGTAGCCTATAGGCGATGAACTAAACAGCCACAATGTAGCCTGCTTAGCGAGCGAGAGGGCAGTCTACCATAAAGTGTATAACCATAATGTAGCCTAATATATCTAGACTACATGCATTGTGGTATTTCTTTATATAGCCAATTGTTTCTCAATAAACAGTTATGTCATCCTCTGAGTCCGAATGTAGGCTAATAGACCGGCAGCTCTAAATGCCTTCACAATCAATGAGACATGGTTGTAAAAATGATGTTTTATTGATGAAAAGGGTAAAACTGAAGAGTCATTGCATTGATCGATGCAGTCCGCTACCAGCAAACACTGAAAATACAGGTCCTCCAGCGAACCTGGACTAGACTATTGTAACCCCCCCCCCCCAAAATTCTTTTATATTCAAATAAACTGGAGGAACCGGTTTCCCTGGATCGTGGGAGGGGGGTAGCCTGCGTTAGCGGGTGCTTTGCCATGACCGGCCATTGAATTTATGTGTTGCCATTCATTTAAACCACCATCTCATCTAGACTAGGCCTACTTCTGTTGCTGCATTTTTACATTTATGCTTTCATGATTTTAGAGCGCAATAAACATTTTTGCAGGATTCCAAAAAGTCCATCCATTCATCCAACTTTGTTCTGAGCGCAGCGCAGGCTGGTAGCCTACTGTCAAGGCTCACGACTGATGCACTCCCTTAACACGTCTCTTCCCAGGCCATCAAGATAATTTCAATATGAAAGACCTTGGGATTCCAGGAGTCAAGGCTGTTTCAGACGGGGAGCGACATTCCGCCTGCGTTCTGCTCGGAGAGGGGGACGCACGCGTCCTGCGCGCAGCGGGGCAAGCTGACTACAATTCAGCTCTTGTCGCGGGCGGGCGTGTGCAGCATAGTTCCATATGAGAACACTCCTCGGTCCAATTCCGTATAGTAGATCAGCCTGTGTAGCCTACTTTCAACGAATGTATTATTAGACATAATATCATAATAATATATAAAGCCTTCAACGACCTCCTGCTGCCTGCCTGATGGTCTCAGGGCTAAAGAGACCGCGCGATCATTCCTCTAGCTGCTTTGCTGCTAATGCGAGTTCGTCTCCGTTCCTGCCCGAGAAACAGAAGTTGAACTTATAGCATCAAAATAGCTACAGGAATCAACGTTGTAAAGTTATCTATCTGCTTTTTAGCCACCGACAGCTACCGTTAATATTATGGAAGCTGCTGTCGTGAGCTAACGTGCTATCACGGTCTCATCGTGCAGCTTCACAGCATGCTATTAGCAGACAGCATTAAGTTGACAAAATCACACTTGCACATCATTAGAATTCCAACCATTTATATGGGATTTATCATTCAACTAAACATGGAACCTGAATACTACCTGATATTTCAACCTGCTGCCATCAGTGATCGGCGCGTCTGCTTGTTTGAGTCATGAATATCTTACGCAGTTACATTCCATGTGTCCCAAAACTGTTAAATCATTCCCCATGTAGTTCACTATGAGTCGCACTCAATACATCCATGGTAATAGGAGTAGGGAGTGAGTGAACCATTTCAAACACATCTCTGGTCATCTCCGTTAGCCATCTTCCTCGTCCTGATGCCATGTTCCATATGAGAACACTCAGCCTAATGTATTAAACTTCTACTTGTCCCGACAGTTAACAGATATAGACCCGGCGACAGTTACAGAGATAGAAACTATAAATAGATAGGCTTTGTTCGTAATAATTAAATTACAACCAGACAGACAACAAGGAGTTTGAGAACGGTAGGCTCATCTAATGTGCGAGCCAGCAATGGGTCAATGAGTGGTATTACTGCGCCCCTATGGGCAGGCGAGCGGTGGTGCGGAATGACGTAAAGCGCCTGTTAGAATACCGCGGGTCAAGTTACATTCTTATGTTCCCACATCTGTAGAGGTTGTCACGGCTGCTCTTGATGTGATTGTGGAGGGAGATCTGGGAGTTTTAGGAGAATTGGCACTCGGACCAGGAGCACACCTGGGGCAAGTCTGACATCACTTCTGGGATTGAGAGTGAAAGAGAGACACACAAACATTAAAATGATTATCACAGATTTAGTACAAGTTCAAATACTGTATAGGGTGATTATATGTAGCTAGTGAAGGGGGGGGGGGGGAACACAACCACATGACGACTTCAGATTGTGGACAGGAGAGAGAAAGATATGCAACAGGTTCCTCTGGCTGAGCTCGGAGGGAAAGCGACAGAGGAGAGAGAAAAAGAAGTGAGAAAATCTAAATAGGAGAGAGGAGAGAAAACATGTAATACGTTGAAGCCCACGGTGTTAACTTAGATAGCTAGAATAAGCTAGCCAGCACTCCTTAACTTATGTCAAGCTACCATGTTCCATGGCAACTAAGAGCATTCCATTCTGTTCATAGATAGCGCGGCTGCCTAATATCGGCAATTTGCGTGCCCCACAACAGCAATTTGCACAGGCGCCATTGCAGTGCATCACATACTGTCCCCTGTATCGTTGCATCCATGAGTGTCCTGAATTTCACGCTGTATGCCCACGTCTTGCCTGCTCTCTTGCACCATGGGAAAAAGACAGAGGAGAGAGGGAAGGCCGGACGAGGAGAGCTACTTGGACAGCGGTTACTATTATGACTAGCAGACCTCTGGTTGTTTCAGCTTTAAGGAAAAGAAGTGGATGAGAGAGAGATGGAGGAGAAGACAGAGGGAAGGATAGTCTAGGACAGCTACCTCTAGTGGTGCTCTTTTTGTCCCAGAAGTAGTCGAAGGAGATGCTCTTGTATCTGTACTCCTGTCTGTACCAGACCAGCAGCCGACAGCAGCGATACAGGATCCCTCCACGGTACTGAAACGCTACCAGGTTCTGCTCTTCCTCAGTACAGGCACAGTTCACATACCTAGGAGAAAGGAGGGATGGTTTCTTGAAAACAAACTGGCGAGGGGGGGAGAGATGGAAGGAAGGAAGGATGAAGGAAGAGAGGGAGGGAGAAAACCAAGTGGGTGAGATGTAGGGTCTGACTGTATGGAGGGAGGGAGGGAGGGAGGGAGGGAGGGAGGGAAGGAAAGTTTCAAGACTGGAGAGGTGGTTTATTTTGAGTGGGAGCAGCAGAATAGATTCTCGAAATTTGAGAAATTCACGTGTTCATATTTCTTCACCTGATTGTAATGCCTCATTATTCTACAGTTTACACATGCAAAGATGGGTCCATCCCTGACACGATCTCTAAAAAGCCTGCCTATTGTTGTCCTGTTTAATTGTTCATGAAGTCTTTCCCTTAACATAGCCTTTTTATTTGCATCTGATTGTTTATAGGCCTCTGGATTCATTTCTAGTTGCTTCTCTATGAACTTCCTTCTGTTAGTTCTATCACACAGTCCCTTATCATGTCTGGATCCTGCTGTTTCTGTCTCTCTAATGGCATGCTGTTCAGCATTATGCTCATCTCTGGTTGCGTGTGCATCTCTCTCCATCTGTCTCTGCCTAGACGTATGCTTCCTAAGAGCTTCTTTATCTCTGGTTGCTTGTGCGTCTGTATCTATCTGTGTAGCTCTGCTGGCTGGCTGCTCTGCAGCATGTTTAGTTCTGTCTGCTTGTGCGTCCCTCTCTGGGGTTGTTTTGTCCCTCTGCTACTTTCTCTTTTACTGTCTCTTCTCTTTTCTCACTAAATCCATGTCATAGTTGGACTGACAAGTAATGGACTAATTGAGATAATGTGATGCTGTAACTGATTTCCTTTTCACAAGTTTTGCTAATGTCTTTTACAGTTTGGTTGAAGGGGTAGTGTGCTATTTTGGACATTTAGCCCTATCTGTGGTCCGTCTACCATGAACCTGAAACAAAGACCATCATTTCATTGGTCGTTTCAGTATTGAGATAGCTGCAGTTTTTCTGCAAGCTCTCACTGGGTTACAATGGAAGTCAATGGGTCACCTGTAAATAAGTTAGAAAACTATATTAATTGTGCTTTTCTGAGACGGGAAAGCGCGGGAAGCACAGGGTGTAATCTTACCAGTCTCATTATGCTCTCTTGTGAAATGTATCGCAATCTGAATATTTGTAGGCGTTTGGCATGACTTGCACATAGTCCTCCGTGGGAACAGTGAAAAAAAGCACCAGGGGACATGGCATGTCCAAGCCATGCGAAACAAGTAAAAATATTGAGACTGCAATACATTTCTCAGGAGAGCATACTGAGACTGGCAAGATTACACCCTGTGCTTTCCATCTCAGTAAAGCACATTTTTACAAACACAAATCCATATCTATCTATCTGTTCTGCAAGTATGAATGGATAACTATCTGTATGTCTTCTATATTTTAGTTCAATTCAAAGGGCTTTATTGGCATGGGAAACATACATTTACAATACCAAAGCAAACATCCCAAAAGGTCACAGAAATGTTATAGGTGAATTGAATTGAATAAGTAAGTAATATTTACAAATGTATTTAAATGGTTACTTTAAAGTTTGTATGTACAGTGTGTATATGTAGCCTATAGTGACCATTGCGGTCAACTGTAATGGAATTAAATCTGATCTAAAGTAAAAATATTTGCCAAGGTTCGCTCAAAGAGGTTTAGTCTGGTTTATTGAGAAAACATATGAGCGCAAGGACTTCCAGGATAACGCACGTGAGTGGTATCCAGCAGAAGTGAAGTAGGCTTGTCTTGCGCGGCCTTATATTCAAGCAATACACAGGTATGACGCTTCCAGGGATGTGATTGTCTAACCCATTTGTAAACGTCATAAGCAATGGCGGACATCATCAATAGTGGTCAAGAATACAGACACGTCACATGAGAAAAGGCGGTAAATCTGGTAGGGACAAAGGGACAAAGGATGGTTATTCTGGAGCAGACAACGTCTAGGTGTATCAACCTCCTGGAGAGGTCATCCTGTCATAAATTAGATTAGCACAGCTATGTGAAAGGTTGAGGGAGGTGGTGAAATTTCTATGACACGGTGTGCAGGGATACTGATTGAAGAGTTTCAATCGTGGAACACAGGCCAACCAACTATCTGATCAATCGTGACCACAAGTCCGCACGGTAGAAGCCACAGCGCGCCGCAGAATCAAATAAGGGACCATTCCAAATTTACTAGAGCACTTTAACTCAGGAATAAAAATGCGTGAACCTCCCCCTAACGGAAATATATCCACCAAATCGACAATAATCATTTTAATAAGGTGGAAGAAAATAACGCCTTCCGTTTTCGAGTCAGCACAGGTTGTGACCCCTATTTTTGCTTATTGATGACGTCGTATGGTCATGCTTGTTTGTGTGACAATAACGAGGCTGGAGACGAGAGCATAGTCTACTGTGTGTGGGACGTACCATTACAACGTAACTCTAGTGGGGGGTTCTAACACAACAGTCCCATAACAATGCTCCCCATTTAATGTCACCAGCGAATAAAAGAAGCGAAAGCGCGCAGCTCCGACCAGCAACAGCGAAATGCAGTGAAAACAGACCGCATGTCGGTATCTGTTCACTCCACGCGCTTCCCTCTCAGCGTGGTCATACAAAACAGCTTGCTGAATTCCGAAAAGCTGAATAAACGATTCTGTTTTGATCGATTCAAATGTGTAGACATATAACTTAACCCTCCCCTGGACTAAAAACAAAACAAAAACAGTAACCCTCCCCTGGACTCAAATTAAAAAACCCTCCCTAGGACTAAACGCATGACCCTGTTTTCCTACAGTGACCCCCTGGTTGGATTGGCTCCAGGATTAAAATCCAAGGATTTTAAAGAACAAGTAAATGTAGGCAAAAATCACTTCCTGAACCGAAGCCCCAAACTGTTGCGCCCTAATTTTTCAAAATAAAAAATAACTTACAACTTACCGAATTGAAGATTGTCGCAGCCTATTCTAGCCAGTGAAAGGCTAGTGAGTAGGTTGTGATGAAAACGTTTGTTGCTCAAAAAGAATAAAGAGCTCGGCCGTGTCCGAAATGCATACTACCTGCTACTTGCTATATAGTAGGCACTATATAGTAGGCATACTGCATACTATATAGTACCTACTGTTCCACAAAACGCGTGTAGTATGCGAGAAAATACAGCATGCTACTCGAGTCATCCAGCGGAAGTGACGGGATACGATACTGTTTACTCCCGCGAAGCTGTGGTACAATTATCCGGTGTTTTCTGTGATCATTTTGTGTTGTTCAAAAATATTGAATGTTAGCTTGCTAGCTACGCTAGTTAGCTAGGTTAGTTGATAGCCCCGCATGTGCTGGCTTGGGGCTAGCTATACTGTTACATTTGTACCAGGGATGTTATATTAAATAGATTCTGAGAGGCAGGTAAGCAAAACAATAAAACTCAACTCATTTTAAAGAGGTGGGTAAACTGAGTTTACCTGGGTTTACTCATCACTACACGCCTGCTTTGTAATGTTACATTTTAGCTCTACAGATAATGACATCTATCTATTATCATATTGTAAAGACAAGTATATGCCATACGCACAAATGAGTTAAAGTTTGCCCTAATAATATTCCCCCTGTAGGCTCACATGGAAGACAGAGGTCCTCACCAAGTCAACCTCCACGTCCCTGCTGAGGACCTATTTTGACGGCTGGACACAAGGAGGGACTTCAGATTGTCAAAATCGACACAGAGGAACCTTGGTGATGGTCAGGAGGATGGGGCAAAACCATGGAGGTGCTAATAATAGCAATAACAATAATAATAATTCATTGCATTTAGAGCTTTTCTCAGTACTCACCCTCTACAATGGTCTTGTCATTCACAGACAGGTGCTAGTCTTTGGAGGTAACATTACATCAGTCATTTAGCAGACACTGTTGTCCAGCATTACCTTAGTCATTTATTTAGCAGACACTTTTGTGTGTCTGCTAAACGACTTACAGTAGGCTTAATTGCATTTAACCATTTAAAGGTTGAAGACCTTGATGGTGGCCATGGTCCTGCTGCTGCAGATCATCCCAACCCTGGAGATGGCCTCAGAAAGTGTCTCGCAGCGGCAGCACCAGCACCAGCACAAGCTGCCTGGATCGCAGCTCTTGGTGAGCACGACTACCCCCATCCTGCCATAAGTAGTCAGTCTATCAGTTCATGAGTGTGCTTTGCCTTGTTCCTTATAGACAGCCTTGAGGCTTTAAACACCGATCAGTTGGTTATAGGCAGCCTTGAGGCATTTGTTTAAATGTATTTGTATTTAAATGTATGTGTAACACTGTACATAGTAATCAGTTTAAGTATTTTGGGGGGAGACAACAGATCAGCGTTCTCCTGTCAGTACCTTTTGCAAGGAAAGCTAATGATCTGACCAAATATAAACAAGTCAAAAGTATATTTGAAGACCATTGTGTAATAAAAATATCCAAGAAATGTTTATGGTTGTGTTTCTTCCATTATACATGTAACGGTTACTTCTTGATGTATTAACATTTCAACAAAGTGTAATATCTACACATCAGACACATTGTCTTGATATGTCTACAGGTCATGTACAGTAACTTGGAAGGTCTTAACACAACACGCAGAGCACTTTGGACATGTAACTCCCTTATCAAGTAGTTGTTAGTCAGACACATTAAACAGTGATGCTTTCATAACCGTCTCTGAATAATTCCAATGAAGCATTGTGAACCAACATGTGTGTTCCGTCTTTTATGCCTAATTGCAAACTACAATGTCCATTAGGAATGTTCTTTTACTCTAATGACTGGTTTTAGGTATAGTGACATTTGTTCTTTGACTGGGAATACATTACAAGGAATGACACACAAACACCAATTTAATTCAAGAAAATACATTTAATAAAAAATAACAAAAACAATAATGGAACAAGATAAAACAGTTTTTTTTTGACTGAGGCTTCTAGAAGCAACATCAGCCGGTCCTCCCTCTCCTTAAACAACCCCCTTTCCTCCCTCCACTCAGCCTTCATCTCTGCCTTCTCTCTCCCCCATTCAACATCAGCCGGTCCTCCCTCTGGAGGACGGCCAACTCTTCCCTGTTTATGGGGAAGAGAAACACCACGCTGAAAGGCTTGGAGTAAGTTAACTTACGTATGCATTGTTGTTCAGAAGCAATCCAGCGGTCTGTTTACTTTGGATATTGATTTATGTAGGACCTACATCTTAGAAGCTGGGCTGCAGGGGACGACGGAGACAGCCATGTACAAGGTGATTTTGATCTACAGGCTACATGATAGCAAATATATTGATAGGGACTCACAGTTTGTATGACACTAGAAAACTGTTATCTAACCTCATAGGACCTAAAGAGCCCCAGAACTGGGGTCAGCACAGAGGGAGGGGAGGCCACAGCCGCTTCGTGGAAGTGGTACGGGGTCTTGGAAGAGGCGATGGGGGCCACCCATGCAGCCGTCCTCCAGAGGATCATCGTCCCTGGTGTGGTCGTTGGTCCCTGTAATACATCCAGAAGTATTATGGGACAATGAATACTAATATATTAATATATGATATATGAACAGTTGAACTCGTTTAAATCATGGAATGAACAGACAATTGTTTAAACAACTTCAAGTAACGTTAGGCTCGGTGGCTTAGGTTAGCCATTTAACAACTCATCACAATTTCGACATTTCTTATACATTTCTTAAGCAATCATGGTCATATTACATGGAAATGTTACTCTGTTTGTCTTGATTCTAGCTATAATAACATTTAAGCTATGACATTAATACGTTTTGAGCAAGAGCCGTCTGAACACCTGTAACGTTAGCAGCCTATTAACGTTGGCTGGGCTAGCTAGCTAACGTAACGTCCACCACAGAGATCAATGCAAGCAGCTAGCTATCATGACGTTCTTTTTCGAAATGTCATTTCTACCCCACCTATATACACAAAACTGCATTTGTAGCTCTGTGTCGTTATAACTAAGATATCTGTCGGAAAAAAATAATTTTTTCATTGACAAATTAAGTCAATACTTACATTTGAAAACTCCCGCTGCGGTCCCGGAGACCTCTTCGTTCGCCATCTTTTTTTATTTTTCTCACAGCCCAGTGACGTATCACGTCTCGACTTCCGGAACAGTATGCTCTGGACTATGCTACATTTTCGGCCATTTTTTCGCCGATTTCGCCTACTATATAGTACCTACTATATAGTAGGCGAAATACAGTATGCACAGTTTTGATGCAGCATGCTGCATCTCGCCTACTATATAGCAAGTAGTATGCAATTCGGACACGGCCCTCGTCTCTTGTTTTCTTCAGATGGCTTTAAAATCAGTGTTCGACATTGAAGAGTCCCCAAGGTAAAGAGAGACAGATTACAAACACAATTTATATACACTCTTAACCAATCGGTGAAAGCCGGGAACAATGACGCGTTTCACTGAGATCCTGTCTAGAGCCCGCCTCCTGAGACCGGAAAAATGTCCCTTCAACATTAGGCTACCTGCCGCCCTCTCCTGGATATGTAATGGTAGTGACCAGTTCTGACATTACTATGACATTATTATTCTGACATGCATTTTAGTGACCGCTTCATTTATTTAAGGCCTTTCTGAATGTCCAGTGCTGACCATGTTCCTCCTTGTTTTCCACAGATAAAAAGGTGCAGTCTCTTCTTGTTCTTTAGTCCTGGACCTGGATCAGGGCTACTTCGTTCCATTCATTCTAATATGAGAGGTGTGAACGCAAGACTACTGACGACCACTTCAACCAGACAATACGTAGACTAATGGTTCCCAAGTGTGAAAGTGTCTGCTCTCCAACTTCAGCGCTATTGAAAAGCTGAAGGCCTCCCCATTCTAACTATAAGTGCCAACAGTCTAAATCGCCAGCAATTGAAACTGTCTTCTTAGGTACCTGGATCTGGAGGAGAAAAGAAGGGAGCAGAGTTCAAGGACTATGCAAACACCTTCCCAGTCCAGTCCGCCTCCCCCTGCTGTTGGCTGTAGCCCTGGTTCTGGACTCGGACTCGGAACTGAATGGTTGATTGATCTTAAAATGACCTCATATTGGAATAATCACTGGTATGTAGACTATGATTGGTTTATCAAATAAAGGGAATTATTCGTTTTGGAACTTTTTTTTCTTGGGTGGACTCAATCCTATTTGGGTCCCTAAATTGGGCCTCAATCATCAAAACTTTTATTATAGCTTTAGGAGAACATAATCAATCTTGCTAGAGATAAAATCAATGGATTAAAATTGATTTAATAAGGATTGGTGCCTATTATTATTTCTCTCAGACTCAATCCTTGCAGCCCATAGATGAGATGTTCTATAGGGTGTGTTAGGGTACTTGTTTTCCAAAGTATGGTACAATGAGGACTTGGGGCAGATAAAAGGATCCATGATCCGTTTTCATTTGCGTTTATGGTCTTCTAACGTTAGACTAGTCAAGATCCTGCAGTAGCTTATTCATATCTGCCTGGTTAGATTTCTATCTGATGTTGGCTAGCTAATGTTAGCTGGTGGTGTTATTAGCAAGCTGGCTGGATTTGGACCTGATCCAGGGCTCTTGTTCTTGTGCATTCCATTCATTTCAGTATGAGAGGTGTGAACGGCCTATTGGTGGTATTTGGCGCAGCTGCACAGAGTCATGAGTTCATTTTCATTGATGAAGCTGGATTCAATCTATCTAAAACCAGGCGTCAGGGCCCAGATGTTACAGGACAAAGAGCTGTTGTGAATGTCCCTGGGCAGCGTGTGGGAAATATCACCTTGTGTTCCTGGATGAAGAATCAGTGTTTTTTGGTGTGTGGGAGCAGGTCTGTGAGCTTCAAGAATGTTAAGTTGGGGGAGGGGGGGATCCTTTTCCACTAGCCCAGAGAGATAAGGAGGAGGTCTTAAGATGAGGTCATTTGACTGAAGTAGGAGACTCATTGTTTTCTGACCACACATTTGTACTCTGATATCCCTGCTCTGGAGATCAGACATACCTTGTGAGCTCACAATAAAATCATTTAAACATGCCTTAGTTTACGGAATATAATTACTAGATTGATTATCACCCTGCAAAAACCTAGATATGGCCTTTGAGGGCTGAACACTTTTTCAAGAGGTTCATAAGTCTGCAAGGAGTTCTCCATCACCATGCCACCATAGGTCCATCCAGTACTGCACACACGATCACGTTCTGAGGGGGCGGCAGCAGCTCAGGAGGTAGACTAGCCGTCTGGGAGCCTCCAGTTCGATTACAGCTATCTGCTCTGCTTCGTTGAAGTGTTCTTGAGCAAGACGCTAATTTAGCCCAATGAGGAGTGATGAAAATGGTTGAAATGTCTGTTAACCTAATCGTGTTCAGCTGCTTCTAATTATGTGCTGTCTTTCTGTGTAACTGTCAGGGTTCCTTGAAGGGAATGTTGAAGCAGAGGACATGTCTCCCAATCGATAGATTTACATGTTACGTGGGTCAAGGGTGACATTCTCTAGGTTGTACAAAAACACCAACTGTTGTGGCTTCATGGGCGCAGAGGCGCCTCAGCCCCATCTGTGTTACAAGGCCGCGGAACGGTCCGGAGAGACAGCTCTATCTGAGGAGACAGGGAGAAGTGGAACACCCCCCAGTCCTTAATACGTCCACTCAGTCTCACCTTCTTTGATTTGGGTTAGACAGCCATACAGACAGGCCAGCTGAACACTAGACTATATGCCAACGTCTTTTGTATGCTAAACCTTCTGTAATAAACAGCTTTTGATTGTCGCTCAAATCCCGTGTTGGAGATTCATTTGGAATACATCAGAAAAAGGACACTGGACTGTGTGGTATTTGAGAGACATGGGGTGCTGTCTTTTATTGAAACAAAACGCAGAGCTAGACAAGGACATCATAAAAGACAACGAAAGTCAACAGGAGGCTAATACCAGCCGGTGTGTGAATGGGTGAATGAGAGAAGCCATTGTAAAGCTCTTTGAATAAAAGCGCTATATATGTGCAGTCCATTCACCATGAGATAGCTGGTGCAGTTGTCCAGGATGGAGCAGAGCAGCCCAGGTTTGTTGTCATGTGGGATAATGTTAGTTTCCACTGGGCTGCTCTGGCCTGGGACTGGTTCACCAACCACCATACATAACTTCACAGGTGTATACACCGTTACCCCCTTACTCCTAACAGTCCAGGGTTGGATACTGAGGGGGGGTCAGTCCAGGATTGGATACTGAGGGGGGGGGCAGTCCAGGATTGGATACTGAGGCAGGCACACAAATGAACACACTCTCTACAGTACCTCTCTCAGGTTACACAATGTTTATTAAAAAGGTTAATGAAAAAAAAAAACATTCTGAAAAGTTTAAAATGCAGCTGTTCAGCCATCCAACCAACGCCAACAGTCACCAACAAATACATTTCCATCCGAGTTTGTGTTCCATGTCAGGTGCGCATCCACTGCTTTTAATATAATCTCAAATCCCCCAAAAATAGCCTACTTATTCCAATCTCTAATTGTAATCTCAATCTGCGCTTCTGTGATAACAATATTATAGCCCATCATTACTACTGTTCATCTTATTATTTATTCATGTATGTTGTAAGAGATACAGTTGTAAACCATGAACTCAACCAGGTTTATTGGAATTAATTTAAACAGTCGTGTAATCCAGGCCTATGGCTATGGCTTCTCTCCTGTATGAACACGCTGGTGTTTCTTCAAATTTCCTGACGTAGTGAAGTTCTTTTCACACTGGTCACAGTGGTATGGCTTCTCTCCTGTATGAACACGCTGGTGTGTCTTTAACTCTCCTGACGTAGTGAAGTTCTTCCCACACTGGTCACAGTGGTATGGCTTCTCTCCTGTATGAACACGCTGGTGTTTCTTTAAATTTCCTGACATAGTGAAGTTCTTTTCACACTGGTCACAGTGGTATGGCTTTTCTCCTGTATGAACACGCTGGTGTATCTTTAACTCTCCTGACGTAGTGAAGTTCTTCCCACACTGGTCACAGTGGTATGGCTTCTCTCCTGTATGAACACGCTGGTGTGTCTTTAAGTCTCCTGATGTAGTGAAGTTCTTCCCACACTGGTCACAGTGGTATGGCTTCTCTCCTGTATGAACACGCTGGTGTGTCTTTAACTCTGCTGATGTAGTGAAGTTCTTCCCACACTGGTCACAGTGGTATGGCTTCTCTCCTGTATGAACACGCTGGTGTGTCTTTAACTCTGCTGACGTAGTGAAGTTCTTTCCACACTGGTCACAGTGGTATGGCTTCTCTCCTGTATGAACATGCTGGTGTCTTTAACTCTCTTGATGTGGTGAAGTTCTTTCCACACTGGTCACAGTGGTATGGCTTCTCTCCTGTATGAGCACGCTGGTGTATCTTTAATTGTCCTGACTGAGTGAAGGTCTTCCCACACTGGTCACAGTGGTATGGCTTCTCTCCTGTATGAACACGCTGGTGTCTCTTCAACTCTGCTGACATAGTGAAGTTCTTCCCACACTGGTCACAGTGGTATGGCTTCTCTCCTGTATGAACACGCTGGTGTCTCTTTAAGTGTCCTGCCATAGTGAAGTTCTTTCCACACTGGTCACAGTGGTATGGCTTCTCTCCTGTATGAACACGCTGGTGTGTCTTTAACTCTGCTGACGTAGAGAAGTTCTTTCCACACTGGTCACAGTGGTATGGCTTCTCTCCTGTATGAACATGCTGGTGTCTTTAACTCTCTTGATGTGGTGAAGTTCTTTCCACACTGGTCACAGTGGTATGGCTTCTCTCCTGTATGAGCACGCTGGTGTATCTTTAATTGTCCTGACTGAGTGAAGGTCTTCCCACACTGGTCACAGTGGTATGGCTTCTCTCCTGTATGAACACGCTGGTGTCTCTTCAACTCTGCTGACATAGTGAAGTTCTTCCCACACTGGTCACAGTGGTATGGCTTCTCTCCTGTATGAACACGCTGGTGTGTCTTTAAGTGTCCTGAAATAGTGAAGTTCTTTCCACACTGGTCACAGTGGTATGGCTTCTCTGCTGTATGAACACGCTGGTGGGTCTTTAGGTTTCCTGACATAGTGAAGTTCTTTCCACACTGGTCACAGTGGTATGGCTTCTCTCCTGTATGAGCACGCTGGTGCATCTTTAAGTGTCCTGACTGAGTGAAGGTCTTCCCACACTGGTCACAGTGGTATGGCTTCTCTCCTGTATGAACACGCTGGTGTGTCTTTAAGTCTCCTGATGTAGTGAAGTTCTTCCCACACTGGTCACAGTGGTATGGCTTCTCTCCTGTATGAACACGCTGGTGTGTCTTTAACTCTGCTGACGTAGTGAAGTTCTTCCCACACTGGTCACAGTGGTATGGCTTCTCTCCTGTATGAACACGCTGGTGTGTCTTTAACTCTGCTGACGTAGTGAAGTTCTTCCCACACTGGTAACAGTGGTATGGCTTCTCTCCTGTATGAACACACTGGTGTGTCTTTAACTCTCCTGATGTAGTGAAGTTCTTTCCACACTGGTCACAGTGGTATGGCTTCTCTGCTGTATGAACACGCTGGTGTCTCTTTAAATCTACTGACCCAGTGAAGTTCTTCCCACACTGGTCACAGTGGTATGGCTTCTCTCCTTAATGAACACACTGGTGCGTCCTGAGATTAGCCTTTAGAACACACTGGTGCGTCCTGAGATTAGCCTTTAGACTGAAGTTCTTCCCACACTGGTCACAGTGGTACGATCTTGGCTTGTCAATGTCTCTCTGCCTCTGGCCAGGAGCTGCAGTGAGCGGGGTGTTGGAGGTGGTGAAAGGGAGTGATCAAGAGGAGCAGGATGGGAGAGTCTCTGGTCTGATCTCTCCGTTCCTTAGCAGAGAGATGTAGAGGTTGTCACGGCTGCTCTTGATGTGATTGTGGAGGGAGATCTGGGAGTTTTAGGAGAATTGGCACTCGGACCAGGAGCACACATTGGGCAAGTCTGACATCACTTCTGGGATTGAGAGTGAAAGAGAGAGACACAAGCATTAAAATGATTATCACACATTTAGTACAAGTTCAAATACTGTATAGGGTGATTATATGTAGCTAGTGAAGGGGGGAGGACACAACCACATGACGACTTCAGATTGTGGACAGGAGAGAGAAAGATATGCAACAGGTTCCTCTGGCTGAGCTCGGAGGGAAAGCGACAGAGGAGAGAGAAAAATAAGTGACAAAATCTAAATAGGAGAGAGGAGAGAAAACATGTAATACGTTGAAGCCCACGGTGTTAACTTAGATAGCTAGAATGAGCTAGCCAGCACTCCTTAACTTATGTCAAGCTACCATGTTCCATGGCAAATAAGAGCATTCCATTCTGTTCATGGATAGCGTGGCTGCCTAATATTGCCCCAATTGCCCCACAACAGCAATTTGCACAGGCGCCATTGCAGTGCATCACATACTGTCCCCTGTATCGTTGCATCCATGAGTGTCCTGAATTTCACGCTGTATGCCCACGTCTTGCCTGCTGTCTGGCACCATGGGAAAAAGAAAGAGGAGAGAGGGAAGGCCGGAAGAGGAGAGCTACTTGGACAGCGGTTACCATTATGACTAGCAGACCTCTGGTTGTTTCAGCTTTAAGGAAAAGAAGTGGATGAGAGAGAGATGGAGGAGAAGACAGAGGGAAGGAGAGTCTAGGACAGCTGCCTCTAGTGGTGCTCTTTTTGTCCCAGAAGTAGTCGAAGGAGATGCTCTTGTATCTCTCCGTACCAGACCAGCAGCTCCTCCCGACAGCCAGCAGCCGACAGCAGCGATACAGGATCCCTCCACGGTACTGAAACGCTACCAGGTTCTGCTCTTCCTCAGTACAGGCACAGTTCACATACCTAGGAGAAAGGGGGGATGATTTCTTAAAAACAAACTGGTGAGGGAGGGAGAGATGGAAGGAAGGAAGGATGAAGGAAGAGAGGGAGGGAGAAAACCAAGTGGGTGAGATGTAGGGTCTGACTGTATGGAGGGAGGAAGGGAGGGAGGGAAGGAAACTTTCAAGACTGGAGAGGTGGTTTATTTTGAGTGGGAGCAGCAGAATAGATTCTGGAAATCTGAGAACTTAACGTGTTCATATTTCTTCACCTGATTGTAATGCCTAATTATTCTACAGTTTACACATGCAAAGATGGGTCCATCCCTGATCTCTAAAAAGTCCTATTCTGCCTCTTTTAATTGTACATGAAATCTTTCCTTTAACATAGCCTGTAAGAGCCAAATTCAGGTTAATTGTGTCAATGCGTTGCTCCTCCCATGTTAATAGGAACTGATGATATTTAAGTTAGGAATTCTCCTGTTGTTGGCTAGGTGTTGCTGCACGGAGGGCAAACAGCTTTTGACCACACACGCACTCACAAACATGCGTACCGGGTTGTTTGCTGGACTATTGGATTATTGATTATGGAAGGACAATAAATGGACCAAGTGTTCGCACAGCAGTTTATTGTCCGACTACTTTATCAACAAACAAGGTAACGTAAAATGTGTCAATTAGATCAATCCGGAGCAGCAGCGCCATAGTGGCTTTAAGCACTAGACTTAGCCTTCACGTAGCCTTTTTATTTGCATCCGATTGTATATAGGCCTCTGGATTCATGAGAGTTGCTTCTCTATGAACTTCCTTCTATTAGTTCTATCACACAGTCCCTTATCATGTCTGGATCCTTCTGTTTCTGTCTCTCTAGTGGCATGCTGTTCAGCATTATGCTGATCTCTGGTTGCGTGTGCATCTCTCTCCATCTGCCTAGACGTATGCTTCTTAATCTCTGGTTGCTTGTGCGTCTGTATCTATCTGTGTAGCTCTGCTGGCTGGCTGCTCTGCAGCATGTTTAGTTCTGTCTGCTTGTGCGTCCCTCTCTGAGGTTGTTTTGTCCCTCTGCTACTTTCTCTTTTACTGTCTCTTCTCTTTTCTCACTAAATCCATGTCATAGTTGGACTGGCAATTAATGGACTAATTGAGCTGCTAAATGATTTCCTTTTTACAGGTTTTGCAAATGTCTTTTACAGTTTGGTTAAGGTGTTCAAACGTTTTGGTTTTTTCTTTGGTTGAGTGTGAAGTGATCCAAGTTCTCTTTTTATTCCTGCCGTTTACTTTCATCCATTCTTGGTCTTTAGTATTTTTAAATTTTGACTTTTATTTAACGAAGGGAGCCCACTCTGGTCCAGCAAGGTCTGAGTTTTCCTGTAGTGTTGGCCCTCATCTTTGAACAGGTTTATGACTTTTAATCCTAATTCTCTTTTGATGTTCATCAGATGTATCTCTTGGCCTGTAGTCTTTATCAGATGTATCTCTTGGCCTGTAGTCTTAATCAGATGTATCTCTTGGCCTGTACTCTTTATCAGATTCATCTCTTGGCCTGTAGTCTTTATCAGATTAATCTCTTGGCCTGTAGTCTTTATCAGATGCATCTCTTGGCCTGTAGTCTTTATCAGATTCATCTCTTGGCCTGTAGTCTCTTATTAGGCATTCCATAACCTCACACACACCCACATCTCAAGTACAACCCTCAGGCCATGCTGAGCTAAATTTTTTTAAGTGTGTTTTGTTTTATTTTCCAGAAGTTTTCTCAATGTCCTTTAATAGTGTTTGATGTTTGCATCCCACAATGGCCAGTGGTGATGGTATATCCATTGTTTTCCTACTTTGTATTTCTGATTCAAACTTCTTAAACTAGAGTTTTTGTTTGAGAGTTTAGTTTTGCTCCAGGTCTGTGTCTGCCCTAGTGAGCAGATAGCCCTCCCCAATTTGAAAAGCTCTGCTCTTTTCTGTGGAGAATCACCACTATTTTAGATTAGGTAGGGGACTTATGCTCCGCCTATCCTATAGGCGTACTGGTATTTCCTGGTGGGTCTCAGTTTGTCTCTGAGCTTTCAACAGTATGGTACACTTCTCTGCTCCCTTTTTACACTGCGCCACTAAATAGTGTGGCAAGTCGCAATAAAATAAAAAAAATTGTTACAATATAAATATACAAGCATTCCAGCTAATTCCAGTGATGGGAAATGCAACATCTACAGAATTACACAGACTTTCTCCCAGATGATCTAACATCTACCATTTGATTCATTATTACCATGGGTCGGTATTGGGATTGATCAAGGGCGAATGTGAAATAGCAGCCACGAACTCAGCGGGTTATCCGAGATGCGGCCAAAGCTCCTGCTGGTGGGGAGTGAAGCTTTTCAACTCGCCTGTCACTGGCTCGTGGAGGAATTCAGCCTGGCTGCAATAAGCTTATCGCGAACGGAATGAATACCATCTAATGGCAAACAAAACATGTTCAGCTATGATTAACCTGTTAAAACTAAGATGTCTGGAAAAAAATAATGTCTCCAATGGATATATTTGACAAAAACAGGTTAATATGCAAGCCGGTTTTCATTTCATTGCACATATGTCGTAGCAATTAGTTAACACACACACACGTACACACAGACATACACCAGTCCACTTCCGGCTTTAGGCCTGGGCCCAGTACCCCCTTTCCCCTCACCCTAACCCGGGTCCGTATCCTCTTCCTACCCCCACCCTACCCCTGACCCCTGCCTCTACCTGGACCCAGGCACACTCACACACACACAGACATACACCAGTCCTGGGCTCAGATCCCCTTCCCCTCACCCTAACCCGGGTGCGTATCCTTTTCCTCCCCGACCCTACCCCTGACCCCTGCCTCTATCTGGGCCCAGGCACATTCACGCACACACAGACATACACCAGTGTTTGCCATGTCTCTCCTATGATGTTATTAGCCTCTCTTACTCTGAAAATGTAATTTAATGTTATTTATTGCTTTATAAATGTTCTTAGCCGGTAGACAAACATACTCCAGGAGCTTGCTTGATCGCCTTGTTGAGAGGGGTCAGGGAAGAATTTTTTACAGCTCACTTACCTGGCCCCCGGGTGATACTGTTTTTTTTTTTCTTCCCTCTGGAATATGTAGGGGTGGGACGTCTGCCCACCCCCCTTGTTCTCTGTAAAGCGCATTGTGTTGCCTCTTGGTCTGAAATGCGCTATACAAATAAAGCTTTGATTGATTGATTAACATAAACGTGAACTTGTTCATGGACGCGCGTAGGACAGAAAAGCACAACTGCGCAAGTACAAAAGTCCCCGGAAATAGCCAAATGACTACAAATTTAGCCAAGATGGCGCGGTTCAATAGGGTTTCACTTTAGATTTCGAATCCTGGGGGCTTGGGCTCCACCCTCCTATGGGCTCGCTCTCGCTCCTCACTGCTCAATCAATCAATCAAAGCTTTATTTGTAAAGCGCTTCGTCCCCACGAGTGGCCAAACCGCAAAATCCGACGCCAAGTGATGTAATCTAAGCAGTAGGTGGCGATATAACTTCAAAAGTAAAGGCCCTTTTAACCAATCAGAAGCCAGAGTCAACACCGGAACAGAAGCGCGGAAAGACGGGAAATACGGAAACACAAACAACAATGGCGACTCACAGGGCAGAATCTTTTGTTTGGACAGATAGTGAGGTAGAATTGCTCCTTAATGTCACCAATGAATACAATGTAAACACAATAAATAAAATAATTATTTGCTCGTTCAGGCGCCTCTGTTCATTGACCAGGTTAAGCAGCTGGATATGACACCCAAAGACTGCCGACAGCATGCTAATAAGTAGCAACAACATTTTTCTTACGTTTACCATTTTACCTCAACCACTAGCACATACGCAACCGCTGAAACCGGAATTGGACTCCGGTTTCAAACGAACACGGTTTCAGGGGCCCGAAAGCGCGGTTGCATGTGGACGAACAGAACCGCGAAGACAAAGGCACGGGTGCAAAAGTACACGGGCTCGTGTGATCAATGCATAGGCTACTAAAACCCCCTCCCATGAATTAAGAACGGTCCCTAAGATCACGATTCATCAGCTAGCGTGTTGACTTGGCTCCAGGCTTAAAACCCTTTAATGATTTTAAAGAACGAACCCTAAATGTATGAGAAATTCACTTTCTAAACCGAAGCCCAAAACCGTTGAGCTCTATTCTTAAATATAAAAGTTAACATACAACTTACCGAATTGAAGATTGTTGTAGCCTACAGTGAAAGGTTGGTGAAGAGGTCGTGATGGAAACGTGTGTTTACTCTCTAAAAGAATTAAGAGCGTGTCTCTTGTTTTCTTCAGATGGATAAAAGGATATATTATTCCAAATCGTTACAGGCGTGACAAACGGGGAAAAGGTCCCAAGGTAGAGAGAGACGGATTACAGTCACGGCTACTTGACTACTTCTTTTGAAAGCCCTTAGCCAATCGGTGAAAGCCGGGAACAATGACGCGTTGAAACTCGAGTAGCTGATCTCTGCAGGCCGGAGACTTCGAGGGGGCGGGTCAACTGTCAATCAATTTTTACTTTGGCCAATCAAAGGATTACAATCGAGAAGGGTATCTCTGCAGGCCCGGAGACTTCGAGGGGGCGGGTCCACTGTCATTCAATTTTTACTTTGGCCAATCAGAGGCTGACAATCGTCTTGTCAATCAAAAACACATTTCGCCTGAAACGGTTGTCAATCACTTTTTATTTGGCGAATCGCCTTTCTCTTAGGAGAAGGGGTGTGAGACGCAAAGCTGATTTATCATTAATAAGTGTCAGCTTCAGAGGAGGACGATCAAGCGAACAGATTGGACATCTTTCGAGGTAAGAGAGATTGACACAAGTAACATAACAATAAACAGTTATTTTAATGTATTTTCAATTAGTTATAACATTGAGTGCCTAAATGCTCACATTTAAGAACGTAGACGAAGATGCTGAGATGCCTAACGTTATCTAAATAGCTAGTTAGTGAATACATCCATGATCCTAGCCGTCACAACGTGGCTAGCTAGGTGTAGGCTATTCTTGACCCAAGTTAACATTAGCAAAGCGGTGTACCTGCGCACATGCACAAACAGAGCAGTGCTTCTACAAAGAAATCTATCATATTTATTTTCTCATGTAAACACTGGGCGTTTGGTGTTGCCAAGCAATTAGGCTCTTTGCACAAGCTCCACTACTTCCTGAAATTCTACAGGCATCCTTATTTCCTGTCCTATACCATTGGATGTAAGTTATTAATCAGGTGTGCCGCTTATAAAGATAAACAAATAGACAGGTAGGTGTGTATATATATATACACAGTATGCATTATTATGTTCTGTTCAAAATATATAATTTGTTGACAGGAAACCAAGAGGTACAAGAGAGTGGAAGAGAGGGGACAGGAGGAGAGGACATAGAGATGAGAGGTGAGATACCTGATGTTAGCCAAAGAGACACTAGATTAATTAGATCCTGGCAAGTTTAAAAAATAATGTGGATGGATGGGTGGGTGGGGGTGTGTGTGTTTATAGCTTATGTTTATGTTTTGTTAATTTGTGGACAGGAGATGAAAATGGACACCACAGTGGAGGAGAGGTGACAGGAGGAGACCAGCATGGACAAAAGACAGGAGGAGAGGTGACAGGAGGAGACCAACATGGACACCACAGTGGAAGAGAGGTGACAGGAGGAGACCAACATGGACACCACAGTGGAGGAGAGGTGACAGGAGGAGACCAACATGGACACCACAGTGGAAGAGAGGTGACAGGAGGAGACCAACATGGACACCACAGTGGAAGAGAGGTGACAGGAGGAGACCAACATGGACATCAGAGTGGAGGAGGCCAGGCTGGGAGAGAGGTGACAGGAGGAGCTAGTCTCATGTTTCTAATAGATGGTGTGTTCTCATCAACATTCACTTAAGTTGTGTCCTCTCTGGATGACCTCCACTGCTCTCAGTTAATGATGATATTAATCCAATATGATGCATGTTGTTCTTTATAGATCTAGCCTCTTCATTTTGCTCTCAAAGTGCACCAGATTGAAGCACCACAACTAAATGACCTCGGTATTACAAAAATCCTGCGTACAGCCCTGGTCCTGAATGTTTCAGAGGGCAGATGATAACCTCCTTCTAATCAAGGAGCAGGTGTTCATAACTCTGTCTGCATCACTACACTGTGGTGACATTTTGGTTGTACTGTCTGATCACAACACTAAGAGTCTTAATCTAATTTTTCAACCTATCTGTCTACATGTCTGTCTGTCCATCTCTATCTTTCATTGTCTGCCCCCGTTTTATTATTGTATCTGAGGCTTCACGTTTGGTGATGGGACCTCAGTGGGTGAGAACAGACATGCTGAATAGACATAAAGATCTAGGCATGGGCAGCATCTTTCCATCCATTTAAAAATAAATATGTATTATTTTATGCCAACCTACATTCAGTCTAGCCCTAACCCTAACCTCTTAAGAGTGCAGGAAGTGTCGGCCAGCTGTGTCGTGTGTGTGTCTCCATTCTCAGCGTCAGTACATCCAGTTTGATGGTTCACCTGGGCCAGTACACTAAGCAGAGCCTCGACCCAAACAAGGTGTCCTGAATGGTCTCCCAGGTCCGCCTTGTACAACTGAACTGTCAGCCCAGTGTTTGTGTGGTCTACAAGCTATTCAATAAAACCTGGAGAAAATGATCTGTATCTTGTCTTTACACTTACAGCACACATGCTGCACGAATGATAACCTTAATTGTATGACACTTGTTTTGTCAAATGCACAAGGGTATCTCTGACTTGGCTAGACTGTGGCTGTGGTGACTAGTCCAAGCCAGTCAGCATGGTATGAGCTGCATACAGGTGAGCGGAAGCTGAAACGCTTGTTCCTTGGCTAGGCCCAAGGCAGCTTGCCAGCAGGGTCAGGCCTGTGCCGGGAGGTCAGTACATTAGAACCCCCTTAGGCGGGCTGTATGTATCCTAGGTTCTCAAACTTATATTTGTGGTATAGAAAGGTAGAACTTGCTTGGTTGATTATGTAAGTGTGTGTGTGGGGTGCTGTTGATTTTACTCCACACATCTCTCAGCCATATGTTTCCTCTATGTGGATCTGAAAACAGTGATGGGGATTAAATTAGGTTGTTAAGAGAACTGCTAGTCACCAGAAGCATTCAAGAACATAACCTGTGCTGGAATACTAGTGTATGAACAAATCAATACAAGTAGAGCACATCTACTGACAGGCTGGCTGAATGACTAGAAGACTGACTTGGGACCTCCACTGAGGACATCCCAGTCCTGGCTATGGATCAGTAGTGATGCTCCCCTGCCCCTGTAGTCCAGGCATTTTATGACATAACCTTGAACAAATTGCAACAGAAATGATTTCAACTGTTGTAGTGTCATACATATGCTCTTTATAACATATCAAAAGTCCCCCAAAATCCCAGTGGTGGAAAGTAATGAAAAATACAGATGGAAGGTATGTGACAAATATACCAATTTCCAATTTTCGCCTATGTAAAAGAAAAAGGTTTATGCATGTTTTCTTGTCTGATGTCCACACAACACTGTCCCCAATCAACCAGAAATTATATAGGATGCATCACAGTGCATATACAGAAATATATTTTTAATTCTATTGGCATTTGGTGAAGAGAAAAGGGGTGAATCTCACACATATTGCAACAAAAAATCTGACGTGTATTAATCAAATAGCTCAAGAGTATAGAACCCTGGAAAGGACAGTCTACAACCCTGGAGAACAGTCTACAGCCCTGTAGAGAACAGTAGTTTCTTGTCTTTGAAATTGAGAGTTTAACATGTTTTTTGAATGATTTTTCACGGTGCCCATCCACATCCATTGTATGACCAAAACGGTGGTAGAGCAATTATCAGACTTTCTCAAAAGTGCTAGTTTTGTCAACGTGTTGATCTGAACCATTGTATATGATCATAAGTAACCTTAAAACAAGGCTGAACATGATTTTTCCCTTTACTACGCCTTTAAGTTATGTATAGAAGGACTAGAGTACGTTGGATATTGTATCGAAGGATTAAAGTTGTTCTGGCAAAGTCTACAGTTTTTTCTGTCATTGACAGGGCTAGTCTACAGTTTTATCTGTCATTGACAGGGTTGGTCTACAGTTCTGTCTGTTGTTGACAGGGCTAGTCTACAGTTCTATCTGTCATTGACAGGGCTAGTCTACAGTTCTATCTGTCATTGACAGAGCTAGTCTACAGTTCTATCTGTCATTGACAGGGCTAGTCTACAGTTCTATCTGTCGTTGACAGAGCTAGTCTACAGTTCTCCCGTCGTTGACAGAGCTAGTCTACAGTTCTATCTGTCGTTGACAGGGCTAGTCTACAGTTCTATCTGTCGTTGACAGGGCTAGTCTACAGTTCTATCTGTCGTTGACAGGGCTAGTCTACAGTTCTATCTGTCATTGACAGAGCTAGTCTACAGTTCTATCTGTCGTTGACAGGGCTAGTCTACAGTTCTATCTGTCGTTGACAGGGCTAGTCTACAGTTCTATCTGTCGTTGACAGGGCTAGTCTACAGTTCTATCTGTCGTTGACAGAGCTAGTCTACAGTTCTCCCGTCGTTGACAGAGCTAGTCTACAGTTCTATCTGTCATTGACAGGGCTGGTCTACAGTTCTATCTGTCATTGACAGGGTTGGTCTACAGTTCTGTCTGTCGCTGACAGAGCTAGTCTACAGTTCTGTCTGTCGTTGACAGAGCTAGTCTACAGTTCTGTCTGTCGTTGACAGGGCTAGTCTACAGTTCTATCTGTCGTTGACAGAGCTAGTCTACAGTTCTGTCTGTCGTTGACAGAGCTAGTCTACAGTTCTATCTGTCGTTGACAGAGCTAGTCTACAGTTCTCCCTTCGTTGACAGAGCTAGTCTACAGTTCTATCTGTCGTTGACAGGGCTAGTCTACAGTTCTATCTGTCGTTGACAGGGCTAGTCTACAGTTCTATCTGTCGTTGACAGGGCTAGTCTACAGTTCTATCTGTCGTTGACAGGGCTAGTCTACAGTTCTATCTGTCGTTGACAGAGCTAGTCTACAGTTCTCCCGTCGTTGACAGAGCTAGTCTACAGTTCTATCTGTCGTTGACAGAGCTAGTCTACAGTTCTATCTGTCGTTGACAGAGCTAGTCTACAGTTCTATCTGTCGTTGACAGGGCTGGTCTACAGTTCTATCTGTCGTTGACAGGGCTGGTCTACAGTTCTATCTGTCGTTGACAGGGCTAGTCTACAGTTCTCCCGTCGTTGACAGAGCTAGTCTACAGTTCTATCTGTCGTTGACAGGGCTAGTCTACAGTTCTATCTGTCATTGACAGGGCTAGTCTACAGTTCTATCTGTCGTTGACAGGGCTGGTCTACAGTTCTATCTGTCATTGACAGGGTTGGTCTACAGTTCTATCTGTCATTGACAGGGTTGGTCTACAGTTCTATCTGTCATTGACAGAGCTAGTCTACAGTTCTATCTGTCGTTGACAGGGCTAGTCTACAGTTCTGTCTGTCGCTGACAGAGCTAGTCTACAGTTCTGTCTGTCGCTGACAGGGCTAGTCTACAGTTCTGTCTGTCGCTGACAGAGCTAGTCTACAGTTCTATCTGTCGCTGACAGAGCTAGTCTACAGTTCGCCGCGGTCGGGGTACTGGGGCCCGTGGGGCTCGTCCACGCCGCGGACGTGGCGCAGGGGCGCGGGAACTGGCCCCGCCCCCGACCTCTTGACACTTATATGTACAGTAAGTGTGCAGTATTAAATAGAATAAACTATATACTGTATGTACCAGTTAAAACCTATTAGTCTTATTTCCCCCTTTTGTTATACTTGCACACACTGTAACCCACGGCGGTCAATAACAGCAAACACAAGTCTAATCAAATCTAGTGTGATGTTCTAGTAAACGCTCCACCCACACAAGCCTGTTGATGAGAAGACTTTCCTTTGAGAGACCAAGAGATTGAAGATAGATTGAAAACAAACCAATAAATCAGACAACTGAACAATATAATAGCCTACAGTGCTTTTATTATTGACATTGTGTTATTCCAGATGGTGTATGTGATTACAGACTAGACCCGTGTAGGGCTGCCATGGCCAGAGGAACGTGTTGTTGAGTATAATGACAGCTTCTAATATCAGACCCCAACTCCACATTCCACTCCGCAGTGTGTGACTGTATTTTAGTCGCAACACAAAGCGCTCACGCATCATGTGCCGAGGAGAAGCTCCAGGGTTCTCCGGTCAGCTCGCGCTCCTCCGGATCATAACCCGGTCACATGCTACCGTGGCAGACCAGAGCCCTGTACTACGAAGCTGGATCACGGTAGCGCGATAACTTCAGGTTCAAGACTGGTTCATCCGTATCACGAAGGTGGATCTCTTTTCACCGCGTTATATCGCCATGGTAACTTATGCTGGCGAGCTAACCTGCTCGGTGGCAGGTTAAATTCCAGATTACGGCTCGACGCTATAAAAACACCGGTAGTCAACCAGTCAGTACATGCGGAGAATGGCTTGTCCTTTCTTAGAGGATCCCGTGGAGCTCGGGGCGCGAATAGTTAGAGGGTCTCTAAGGAAGTCGAGAGTATTTAAGGACCGACAAAACCCATGAGTTTTCTGATGACTATTTATATGAAAGATACCGATTTTCGGCAGATATCTGTCAACTTATTTTTGTATTAAACATTACAACCATGAAGCCTGTTTATTGGAGAAATTCAAGTAGGCCTATGCCTAGGCTACTTACTGGTTTGGATTATGTTTTTATGTTTGTTCTTCACTTGCTCCCATGAACGTTTTCCATTGCCAGGGTTTGCACTGAAGGTATATATAAGAATAGTCCTAACGTCACATCTATACAACTCATTCATGTTAAGACATGCAAACGTCACATCTAGGCCAGCATAGCGTCAGGCGCGCAGATTGGCTGGGGCAAGGGGGCACTGCCCCCCCTGGTGGCCAGATGAGCAAACTGTCTGCAACGCGTCCAAAACATGTATTCTAGAGACTGGGGCTGTGTTCGGAATCGCTCCCTCGTTCCCTCACTCCCTATTCCCTATATAGGGTTCACTATGTAGTGAACTACCTAGGGTATGGTTTAAGGAGTATTCGGACACTACACGGAACGTCACAAAAATGCGTCGGTCATTCGTGTGATGCAGGCGGATGCGCCCTCGTGTAAACAAACAAGTCTAACAGGGAGCATTCACGCTGCAGGTTGAGATGTACTCAATCAGGTAGTATCGGATTTGCTTTTGTGTGTTCATTTTGAATGTTAAATCCCAAATAAAGTGTTGAAATTTAAATTCTAATCATGTGCATGTGTGGTTTTTCTACTTTGGTCCTGTCTGTTAATTGCAAGATGTAACGTTGGCTATAGCCGCGCTACCTAGCTAGCTATGAAGCGCACGATCAAGTAACATGTTTACAAACATTACATGTTTACGATTTAGCTCCGCAAGCTAGAGTTCCTTCAGTTTATACACGAAAGTTGCCGCCGCCATCCTCCGTTCACAGCCCTCTTCACGAGACAACTCAACTGCATTGCATTGTGGTATACCGGAGAAAATGTAGGGTACATCACTGTACCCTGGAAATCAAGGTGACTTGTGGGTAATAAATAGTGGACTATATAGGGAACGAAAATTCCGTGGAGAATTCGGACACTACAAACAAAATGGCTGACGCCCTATATAGTGCACTATATAGTGAATAGGGAGCGATTCCGAACACAGCCTGGGTCGCGACCGGATCAGAGAAATGCACTGAACAGACTAACCCTAACCCTAACCCTGCACTGAACAGCCTGGCTCCTGCTTGCGTGAGAACTGATCGCTTTGCGGTGCTTATTCCTCATCCAGTGATGGGTGGATGGAAAACGTTCAACTGAATGTTCATATTGTTCTGATAATTGTAGCTATAGCAACATAAGAGTGACAGCTTTGACAGCAACCCAAACATGAGCTAATCCCATAACTGTAGGCCTACCATTGCTAGCTTTGATATAAATGCAGATAGGCTACATGTGAAGAGGCAATTGCTGGATTCTAATACGCTGTTTATAATGACACATCCCGACATTGAAGCATGAAAGGCGTAGCATACATTCTGTTTTAATGAAGAAATAAAAAGTCTGTAAACTCTGCCTAAAAGCATTTATTTGGTCTCATTTATTAGCTTAATTATTTAATACGTGTGGGTGTTTTCAATTATAATATTGTATTCTTGATACAAGAATGTTGACATTTCATGTAGCATATTTCAGTAGCAGGCTATTCAACACGTTGAATGAATTACATTAATTAATTAAATATTCATATAGCCTAGGCTTTGAAACATTCGTAGGCCTGTTTTCTCGCCTATGTGAATGAATATCGGCCCATAATCTGACTTGCCGTGTTGCTCTGGTCCAGGCAGTCACCTTTCACTTTTGTCACTCTTTGCAGTATCTACAGAAATTGTTAATATTTAATATTATTTCGTTACTCACGAAGTGAAGACAGTTTTACAACAATGAAAGACATGAAGTGCAGACATTGCCTAAGAGAAAGGAGGCGCAGTTGAACGAAACGTGGATATTGGACAGAATAAGCACTGTTTTGAAATGTTGTGGGTCAATCATGCAGCTGTAACAGAATATGCGCATTCCAATGTTCGTGCAGGGCACGTATTTATACCACTATTACAATCCCTATTTGATGAGGGAGGGGGCTGGGACTCACTGCCCCCCCTGATCAAAAAGTCAAAGTGCGCGTATGCATAGCGTTCATCATGGGGCATGTAGCAAGTTATATGGCTATTGACCAAACAGCTATATTAATTAAATTTAATATTGATAAGACCATTAATTTACGCATTCAAACAGTCAGCATTTTTTTTGCCAGCTTTCCTTCCTCGCTTTAGCTGCAGCAACCGTGTTACTCTTGGCCAGAATAATAATCTGTTTGTAGTCTTGATATTTCTGAATGATGAGCGTCTGCTCCTCTTGTGTGAAGTGGGCGGGTCTAGATCGCTCCATGTTTGTGATTGGCCAGACCGGCAAACACCGCCTCTTCATATGTGCACGCGCTCATAGCTAGATTAGATCAGCTGGGTCGAGTTAACGAGTTGATGACCACCCTCGTGGTACCGTTTATCCGTGATTTCGGTTGTCTCGTTTACTCGAGGGAGAAGTTGAACTGGATGTGTTGAACCACGTTCGTAGTACCTCAGACCATGAGGTTCTCCTGATCCCGTCTGAGTTCAGTTCGATGGCTTTATTAAGATGAAAGTTGTTAAATATCATTCAGTGTGTGGTTTACAAGAGCGACATCATGGTAAGAACAATACCCCTCCCCCCCATAATTATCTGGATGTTGATTTAGGTTTTTATTATAATTGTCTTCTATTTGCGTATAATTTGTCTACCCATAATGCGTTTCTAAAAGTAGCTCAGGTCTATATACGCTTAGGTGGCCTGAAGTTTGTCATTGTTGGCCTAGAGACCAGAAATCCAATATTTTCGAAGGTCTGGGTAGCCTGCGCAAAAATTGGGAATATGGCCCAGCTCCAAGGAGTATCCCACGTCATTAGGCCTGGAGGCTTGTAGCAGCAATAATGGAACAACTACCGTTAATGCAATAGCTAACTGCCAATAACGTAAGCCTAACATTATTTCAATTCGTAGCCTATAGGCTTAATAAAAGTCGATGGGCATTATGTAATAACTGGACAATAATGTGATACACGTAGAGCGGAGGAGAGCTTGACCTGGGTTAGCGCCTCACACCACGTAGCCGTAGGCCCGAATATCAGGCTGCCACCATCACAACGAGAGCGCAGAGCGGCTTGTTCATAGTTGACGGCGATGTGCGCGGTTGCGGATCCGATGGTTCACCCGCGGTTCGGAAACCCTGTGGCCCCGTGACTCTGGTTCACCCGTGGTTCAGAAACCCCGTGGCCCCGTGACTCTGGTTCACCCGCGGTTCAGAAACCCCGTGGCCCCGTGACTCTGGTTCACCCGCGGTTCAGAAACCCCATGGCCCCGTGACTCTGGTTCACCCGCGGTTCAGAAACCCCGTGGCCCCGTGACTCTGGCAGCCTACGGGCGGAGATCAAAGCATGTCGCCAAACTACCGGTTAAGAATGGTCTTCCCTGGAGAACATACCACACATGCTCGGGATATTATAGGCGAGAATTAAGCCTTCACAAGACAAATCTATAATTAGCTGTATTTGCTATGTAGCGGATACTTATTAATCTAGCGGAATTATTTATTTAATAGCCTAATATCAATAGGTCTGATTAAATCTGCATAATTGATCACTCCACTCAGAATAGATCAGTGATGAATGTGACTTAGCTGGATGTGTTGAAAGCTTAATCAAGATGACTGTTCACTTCACAGGATGAACTAAACACAGAGGGAAAGAAGAGGTCTTACAGGAAAGCAGACAGAAGACCTGCTAAGGTGAGACCTGGAGCAGAGGAGCGAGTCAGGTCCTCTGGGATTCAACCCTATACTTAGGGCTGAGTAGGCTACCCTACCCTAACAAAGACACTCACCCACCCACCTATCTATCTATCTATCTATCTATCTATCTATCTATCTATCTATCTATCTATCTATCTATCTATCTATCTATCTATCTATCTATCTATCTATCTATCTAATCTGTGATTACATCCATGACCCATACATGGATGTATGTAAACAGGACCTGGTCATGGTGGCAAAGAAAACATCTTGTAAAGATCCAAGATCAAAGACAGTGCAGTTATATTTGTTACAAACAGTAAATAAAAACCAATCAGGGGTATAAAGCCAGAGTCAATCAGGAGCCGGTTGCACCAGTCGTTACTAAGTGGTACTAGGCCTAGTCATAGCCTAAGTGTTGACTAACTCGAGATTTGGTCACTACTCAATTTAAATGAGTTGCACCACTCACGACTAGTTCCTAGTAACAACTAAATATTGACCCACCCTGGGAGGTGGTGTAAGTGATGACTAGTGCGAGGAAGTAGCATCCTCAACTCTGCTATTAGGACGGAGGTGGGCTGAAACATTGTAGCTAAATCTGTCGGTGGAAAAAAAATTTTTTTTTAGCATTTGTCTTAGTTATATCAAGATTAAGCTAACTATTGGCACCGGTGTGCTTATTGGTGTCATATTTAATAAGTTTGAGTAATGTCACGATCGAGCTAGCTAACCACCTTTAGCTCAATGGTCTCAGTTGCTGGTTAGCGAGGGGAGTCCCATCCCAGCTGATAACCCTCCGTTGCGGGTTGGGGGGAAGCAACGGTCGGCTGGGATCCTGCCTCTCATAGTTAACCAGCAACTGGTCAGTGGACGGTACCAGGCAGCCTACGGTATGTCTGAATCAAAGAAGGTTATCAAACTAGCTGGCTAGGATCATTTAAGCATAACAATCCAACGGCTCCAACTCCCCCAAAAGAACCCCTCCACTGCACAAGCACCAACCCCAATAATAATAATAATAATAAGCACAAGCTACCGAGTGCAACGTTAGCCTTGCTAACGGAGATAATGAATTTGGAGGAGAGTGTTGCAGCTGGTGCTAAACGAGGCAAAGGAAGAATATTTTGTGGACTATTATCACATCCATTTCACAGTTGGGATTATACAGAAAGGTGAGGATCGAGCCTGTGTTGGATGACCAACTCAAATGCCTGGCTAGCTCAATATTGTTGTAAGTTTAACATGAATCGCATATGCGAGCCGGAGCCCGTCGCTTTCACTGGATGACTCGTGAAGCATGCTACATTTATCTCGCATACTAAACATGTTTTCGTGGAGTAGTACAGGTATGTACTAAATCGCATGTAGTAGGCGAGTTGCAGTATGTACTATATAGTATGTAATATGGACATTGGGACACGGCCCAAGCTCCCTGGTAAGGGCTGGGTAAGGGCGATCAACCTCCTTGTTTACATTTTTACTTGCTTACCGATTGGCTATTTGGATCCTTCCGTCACAGTCATACAACGTCATCTTGACTGCAGGTGCAGATCGAGGGTTCGCGGTACATCACAGCCAGATTGCAATTATGATGTCATAAATAAAACATGTTCTATGTTCTTCTGGCCTGTAAATATTTTACTATCTTACTATTACTACTGTCATGCAGCATGTATCAGGCTAGGAGATCCAGGAAGTGTTTCCTCTAGTGGATTACATCAGGTCACATCACAAGTCCATTACCACCTTGGACAAAATCCAATTGCATCTTCTGTCAAAAGTGATTTTTAACTTTATTTATTCATTTTTGTTTTACAGTCAATTGAGATTCATCCAGAAGCTTGGGTGGTACTGTTCTCTGTTCTCAACCTGCCAGTCTCTCTTCTACTGTGGTGTCATTACAACTGCTTCTATTTCCCCATCAGAACCACCCTAGAGATGCTGATCTGTTCTCTCTCTCCCTCTCTCTCTCTCTTCCTCTCCCTCTCTCTCTCACTCTCTGTCTCTTTCTCTGTCTCTCTCTGTCTCTATCTCTCTCTCTATCTCTCTCTACTTCTCCCTCTCTCTCTCTTTCTTTCACTCTCTCTCTCTCTCACTCTCTCTCTCTTTCACTCTCTCACTCTCTCTCTCTCTCTCTCTCATTCTCTCTCTCACTCTCTCTCTCTCTCTCTCTCTTTCTCTCTCTCTCTCTCTCTCTCTCTTTCACTCTCTCTTTCACTCTCTCTCACTCTCTCACTCTCTCTCTCTCTCTTTCACTCTCTCTCACTCTCTCTCTCTCTCTCTCTCTCTCTCTCTCTCTCTCTCTCTCTCACTCTCTCTTTCACTCTCTCTCTCTCTCTCTTTCTCTCTCTCTCTCTCTCTCTCTCTCACTCTCTCTCTCTTTCACTCTCTCTCACTCTCTCACTCTCTCTCTCTCCCCAGAGCGTAGCTGAGTTGCACGAGTGCTCAGCAGAGGGGATCATGGAGTGGGTTGTCATGGTGACCATGGCCCTCTACCAGATCCTCCGTCTCCACCCGGACCAAGTTGGCCGCCGGCCGGCCGCCGACGTCGCACCGCGCCCGCCGCCGTCTCGGGACGGGCGCACGGGTCCAAGCGAGGAGGCGCGTTTCAGTCCAGCAGGCTCTCCCCAGGACCGCGCCTCTCTCCCGGGTTCGGACTCCCCACCCCGCTCCCCCAGCGCGGCTCTGAGGGTCACCTCCCAGAACTCGGAGGAGGCGGAGCTCACGGCCACGGCGTCCGTAGCCGTGAGAGAGATCCTGCGGAGGGTGAAGGGGAGGATGGAGAGGGAAGAGGAGGAGGTGGCGCTCTTCCGCCCCGGCGCCTTCCTGCACGACCCCCGTCTTGTCGCGCTCGCCGAGGAGCTGCTCCGGAACGCCTGGCGGGACGCCCGGGAGAAGGCGCGGCGTATTGGTGGCGCCGTCACCTCCTCCTCCTCCTCCTCAGATGGCTCGGGGGCCAGTGGCGGCGTGCCGGAGGACGCCTGGATGATGGGCCACATCGGGTCGGCGGTCCGCGCCATGGAGGACGCGTCGGCCGCCCCGGAGACCCTGGCGGTGGGTCCGACCGGCCGGAACACCTCCTCCTCCGGCCCCAGCAGCAGCGCCACCCTGGAGGAGGAGGAGGAGGAGGAGAGCCTCTCGGACGCCATGGCCCGCCACGCCCTGTTCCAGAGCCCCGGCCTGGTCTCCGCAGAAGAGAAGCTGGAGCTGGTCAGGCTGTTGGGGGGCCTCCTCCGGGAGACGACGGAGCCCGCCGAGGGAGCCCCTCCCCCGGCCCGACCCCGGAGCCCCAGCGCCAGGAGTCAAACCGGCAGCCCTGCTGGAGAGGAGGAGCAGGAGAACCACGCCACACCCCTCCCCGCCTACGGACCCGACCTCGCCCTGCACAAAATGTTCGATGCCATCGCGAGGGAGCGCCCCGATCGCGACGACGACGATGGCGAAGAGTCCCCCGGCCTCCACTTCTTCTCCAAGGAGCTGATCCGCCGGGTCCACCAGCAGCTCCTGGACCCCCCGCGCTCGGGGCGCCGGCCGCCTGACGCCCACCACTGCCGCTCCCAGCCCACCCTGCGGAGCCCCGAGACCGAGCGGTGTCTGGAAGAACAGATCTTCACGCCGCTGCTCTACCGCTTCATCCGACGGGCCGTGGGGAAGATGGTGGCGGACTTCCTGGGCGTGGCGGCCGCCACCGACACCCGTCCGCACGACGGCGGCCGGAGGGGCCGGGACTCCTCCGGCGAGGCGTCGTGGGGCAGCAGCGACAGCAGTGGTGACCGGAGGGGCGACCTGGACGCCACATGCGAGGTGCTGACCGCCCGGGCGCTGGCCAAACTCCAGGACACCTGCGATGACCCCAATAAAGCCAGAGTCATCGTCGACAAAGGTACAGACGTCTCTCTTATTGCATGATATTACACACGGTCTGATGTTATCATGTTATTACACACGGTCTGATGCTATCATGTTATTACACACAGTCTGTTATCATGTTATTACACACGGTCTAATGTTATCATATTATTACACACAGTCTAATGTTATCATGATATTACACACACTCTAATGTTATATTATACACGGTTTAATGTTATCATGATATTACAGGCAGTCTAGTGTTTTCATGTTACTGTAGACCAGAGTCATTCTCACCTTAATAATAGTTTTACCTGAGCATGTTTTAAAACGTTATGATAGTTATGAGTGTTATAACTGTGTAACAGTAGCATATTTTTCAACACAGCTATGAGTGTTACTACTGGCAACATGGAGAAGAACAGGAGTAGCAGGAGGAGGAGCAGGAGGAGGAGGAGCTGTGAGCAGTCTGGAGAGATAGACTCCTCCTCCTTCTCCTCCTCCTACCAGACCCCCACCTCCCTCACCTCTTCCTGGAGCCTCCCAAACACCCCCTCGTTGGTAAGGAGACAACACACACACACACACACGTGCACATACACACACACACACATGCCGTGTTTAGAATTGACCTGAGTAGTAGTAGGATAAATACATTAGATAGTAGATAGATAGCTCCAGATATAATATGAATGTATTGACATCCACATAATGAATACATACAGTAATAATTAGTTTTTATTAGACGTTAACTCTACAGTATTTATATGCTTGTCTTCTTTTCTCTGATTCCCAGATCAGTGGTCAGGAAGCTGAAGCTGTCCCCCAGGATGGACAGAAGACATCTAGAGAGGACAAGAAGAAAAAGACCAGCAAGAAACACAAAAAGAGCAGCGTTACTCCCCTGTCCTGCGATGGTAAGACCCTTACATGTTTCAGTCCAGCAGGCTCTCCCCAGGACCGCGCCTCTCTCCCGGGCTCGGACCCCCCACCCCGCTCCCCCAGCGCGGCTCTGGAGGAGGAGGAGCAGGAGAACCACGCCACACCCCTCCCCGCCTACGGACCCGACCTCGCCCTGCGGAGCCCTGAGACCGAGCGGCGTCTGGAAGGACAGATCTTCACGGCGCTGCTCTACCGCTTCATCCAACGGGCCGTGGGGAAGCTGGTGGCGGACTTCCTGGGCGTGGCCGCCGCCGCCAACACCCGTCCGCACGACGGCGGCCGGAGGGGCCGGGACTCCTCCGGCGAGGCGTCGTGGGGCAGCAGCGACAGCAGCGGTGACCGGAGGGGCGAGCTGGACGCCACATGCGAGGTGCT
>NC_140264.1:1212500-1317500 GCF_949987555.1 Borostomias antarcticus | reverse complement strand
CACTGACCCACTCATGCAATATTCTCCTGCTAGCACCCTGGATGAGACTGGAGCTGAACAGAGACTGTCATTCTTCTGAGAGCTGAAGATTAGTCAGCAACTATCATCCACCTTTACTACGGGATCTCTTGTTGAGTACAAGACTTTTGTTTGTTTTTCTTTATAGAGCTCTATAATATTTTCTGGGTACCCAACTCTTTTCTGTTTTTTCTATTTTATCTTTTTGCTTGAACTGCCTATTGGGACTGTTAATATGGACTGAGTCGTATGGAAAATCAAGTTCCTTTTTGAATTCATGTTGTTCGTTGTTCAAAAGAAGAGGACTCACGTAGCCTTAGAGGTTTATTAAAGTGTCGGTTATTTACTATATTGATTCATACCTTTGAGTTAGAACCTGAAGAGAATTTAACCTTGTTGTGAATGTTTTGATTGTTATTTTGAGTGTGACATAAAAGGAAGATACGTTCCAGTCCAACTTTAGTTTATGGACTTAGGTAGCACACTACTACCAGCCCTGAGCAATAAAACCCTTTTAGAGTACAACTTTATTCTAGTCTCGGTTTGACTCATTTATTTTAGATAGTTGGTTACATAGGAAAAATGGCGCCCGAACAGGGAATGGAGCGTATCTAACTTTTCAAGATTTATTTTGTGAGACATACTTATATAAGCACACAGAATGGAATTTTGTAGAAGCCATGGGTTTGACCCAGAATGCACAGTTGTGATCAAAGGAGCCAGTACAGATGTTGGCCTAGAAAATGTACAGGAGGAATTTGCCTTAGTAGATGATGTAGTGCAGATTCACCGCCTTGATGGCCTTTCCAACACACTTTTCTGTCAGTTTAGGGAGACTATAACTCCAATGCTTGTAAAAGGTCAGCACTCTAATAAGGATGGTTCTCATTGGGAGATTGTTTTGGTAGAAGGATACCATGCAGATAACGTAGATGAGGTATCACTCAATGATAAGCTAGTGCCCCTTGCTCGTGTGATGGAGGATTTAACAGTCAGCTTTAAAGAGCAGATCAATGAGTTGGCCCTTACCTATAATGTCAGCCCTACTATCTTGAGCCAGAGTGCAGCAAGTTATATATGTGAGGAGGTGGAACGAAACAAGGGCCCTGTAACATCAACTCCAGCCTACCGCCTTAAATCACAAGCTGAGGCTATCAGTAGTACTGCCAATGTCTCAGGACAGACACAGCCTCCTAAAGGCGGCTCCTATCTCATCATCCCTGTGCCTGCAGAGGTTCAACGTGTTGTCGAACACGTTGTGAAAAGTGACACGCCGCTATATACATCGGGGGGGAGGAACTGTACATCCAGTTCTTGGAGACGCACCAAAACGATGGAGAGAAAGCTTCAGAGTATCTGTGACGCCTGCAGACACTACTACAGGAGATAATAGAGAGGCATGGCGTGGTCAAAGAAGATGAGACTCAGTTACTTAAACAGTTCCTTAGAGGCTGCTGGGAGGATAGTTTGATAACTGCACTGCACCTTAAGGAACTGCTCAGCAAGCCCTCTGGAGTGACACCCACCTTCTCAGAGTTACTTCTTAAAGTCAGGACTTTTGAGAAAGAAAGTCAGTTAAAGGAAGTGAGAAGAAGGAGACATATGGGAGTCACGTCAACAAAGGTCCATACCAAAACTCTAGTGACCATTGATGAGCCTGAGGCCACAAGCAGTAACGTCTCAAATGTCCTAGACACTTCGACAAGAGGACAACTGGAAGAAAGGATCAGACAGCTAGAAGCTGAGCTCAAGAAAATGACACAGCGTCCCAGGAATGGAAAGTATGGGCAGAGGTCCTCAAGCGGATCTCAGAACACTGATATGGCATCACCAGCTCCGGAGTTGTCCTCAGAATACAAACAACTCAAGAAGTTCTGTTACAAGTGTGGGGAGGACTCCCACATCCTGCCCAAATGCACTAACCAAGCCAATGCTGATTTGGTGCAAAGAAAATTGCTTGAGAGGCACAATAGTAGGAAGGGACAACAACAGACAACCCCACAGTCAAGCCTATCTTTAAACATGTAGGGGCTCCTGCTGGGGAACAGGCAGGAGCTCAGAGCCAAAGTAGTTCCATCTGTGCTGGCCACTGTATGAATGAGATCCCACAGTTGCAAACAGGAGTCACTCAAATCCCCAATGGTCTGGTTGGAAAACCTTGTGAAGATGAAGCTTGGATGGATGGAGTTCACTGTTTTTGTTTGATGGACTCAGGTCAGCATTGTATCTCAGTCCTTTTATTCACAACATTTATCCCATAGACAGCTGTACACAATTGAGAGTGTACTTGACATTGAGGGGGCAGCGGGACAGAAGGTCCCATACTTAGGGTTCACTGAAGTAGAGCTTCAGTTTCCCCAGCATACATGTGGCACTGACAAACACATTTATACCCTAGTACTAGTGAGCCCAGATCAGCCATACAATGAGAGAGTCCCTCTCCTTGTTGGGACTAATGTTCTACGTCCGTTAGTACAGGACTGCATGCAGAAGGGTGGAACGCAGTTTCTTGAGAACCTAACAATCCAGTCTAACTGGGGCCTAGCATACTCTAAGTACTGTAAAAATGCAAAACCTCAGACAGAGAGTGTTCGTGTCCTACGTGTGACACTCTGTAGTAAAGTATCAGTGCGGCTAAAGCAGTGTGAGACAGGGGTGTTGAAGGGCATCTGTCACACCAAGCCCAAAGGTGATCTGTTTCAAGCTCTTGTCAGTGGTACAGAGAAGTTTCCTACTCCTGGGGGCTTGATAATTCATGATCAGAGAGTAGATGTTAAACCTGAGTGTCATAAAAGATTCAAGCTAACTGTTAAGAATTTGTCTCAGCATGACATCATACTGCGTCCAAAAGCTGTCATAGCAGAGTGCTCTCCCATTGACTGGGCCATACCAGTAGCACCATCAGCTCGTAACGCCACACCAGATGCTGACACCCTCCAGGCGCACTCACTCTTGGTCTCTACTGTTGAAGAAGCCTCGCATACTGATCAGACCCTGGAGCTGGATTTTGGAGATAGCCCTATATCATCACAGCTGAAAGAGCACATACAGCATAGGGTTGACAAAGAAGTGCCACTTGCATTCTCTAGACACGAGCTTGACGTTGGTGGTATCTCAGGTGTCACTCATCGTATCGAGTTAGAGCCCCATGTGCCTTTCAAAGAACGAACAAGACGTGTCTCGCCAGCAGACTTTAATGACCTGAAGAGGCATTTGCAGGATCTATTAGCAGCGGGCGTTATAGAGGAATCTGCCAGTCCTTATGCATCCCCGATTGTGCTCGTTCGAAAGAAAAACAGGGACCAGCAGATGGTTGTAGACTACAGAAGGCTGAACAACCTCACTAAAAAGGACGCCTACTCTTTGCCTCGTATTGAGAAAACATTCACCTTACTGTCGGGCTCGAAATGGTTTACGGTCCTTGATCTTAAAAGTGGATTCTATCAGCTAGAAGTAGAGCCATCTGACCAGCCAAAGACAGCTTTTACAACCCCCTTTGGAACATGGCAATTCCGGAGAATGCCACAGGGCCTGACTAATTCACCGGCAACATTTCAACGCACAATGGAAAAAGTAATGGCTGGATTAAACCTTCAGGAAGTTATCACTTTTCTCGATGACCTAATAGTCTTTTCAGACTCCCTAGAAGAACACGAAGAGAGACTGATGAAGGTACTGAAACGCATTGCAGACTTTGGACTAAAACTATCCCCGTCTAAGTGCAAGTTTTTCCAGACAAAGGTGATATACCTCGGACATGAGATATCTGCACAAGGGATTCAGCCTGATCCTGATAAAGTAGCCGCTATCAAGGAATGGCCACGCCCTCAGACTGTTAGAGAGCTTAGATCATTTCTAGGGTTTGCTGGATATTATAGGAGGTTTGTCCGTGATTATTCCAGAATCGTCAGGCCTCTCAATGACCTCTTGAAAGGAGTTTGCTCCCAGACACAAAAACCAGAGTCACTGGAAAAGAACAAAGTCTTCGTCTCTCACAAGCATCTGGACTAGTGAGTGTCAGGAAGCATTCAAACTCATCATCCAGAAGTTGACATCTGCACCGGTCCTTGGCTTCGCAGAATGGCGTCTGCCATATGTGGTACACACTGACGCTAGCACGACAGGGTTAGGCGCAGTCTTGTATCAAGTCCAAGCAGGTCAGCCTAGAGTGGTTGCTTACGCTAGCCGTGGGCTATCTAAAAGCGAGAAAAACTATCCTGCCCATAAGTTAGAGTTTCTTGCGCTCAAATGGGCTGTAAGTGAGAAATTTCATGATACCCTGTATGGGGCTACCTTTAAGGTGTTGACTGATATTAACCCTTTGACGTATGTCCTCACTAGTGCCAAGATGGACGCCACGAGTCCCAGGTGGCTTGCCGCTCTGTCTGTGTACAACTTTGACATACACTACAAATCAGGCAAGCTAAATATTGACGCGGATGGGTTGTCCACAAGAGGATGAAGAGTCAGCGGAGCTGGACCGGAAAATATCCACTCTTATGGACTGTGCTAGCCTGTCCCCTGAGGAATTTCATGTCTTGGATAGAGAGGCTGTGGACACTCTGTGTATGAGTCATCGTGCTAAAGTCTTTGCCATCTCAGAGGAAAGTGCAGAAGAGGAGTATGAGACACCTGCCATTGAAACACTCTTATGTAGTGAAGATGCTGTTCCTCACGAACTAGAAGAACCACTCCATTGGCCTGGTCAGCCTGTACTCCCCGGAATGTCTACAGAGGACTGGCAGAAGGTACAGAGAAAGGATGAAAATCTGGCCCGTGTTAAGGATAGGGTTGGGCATCGTTTGGATTTTAACGATTCCGATTCCGATTCTTCTTTTCGATTCCGGTTCTTAACGATTCTCGATTCCGATTCTTTGATGGGTGGGGTCAAAACAGGCTGCACGCTTATTTCACAGAAGAAACATTTATTTGTAATAATCTTTTAAAAACAAGTCATTCAAAATTCATTTCATACAGTTAAACCTGTGAATTCACATAGTTTAGGTGTGTGTGACAGTGAATCTGTGTGTGAAAGAATGAATAGGGATGCGTCAGCTGTGTGTGTGTGTGTGACCCTTCTCTCTACCCACAACCCCCCTCTCTCTACCCACAACTCCCCTCTCCAATCCTGCCAATCCCTTGAGACAACCTGCATCTCCCAGAATGGGAGAATCTTTTCAAAACCTCCACACCCCCTCCCTCTCCCTCCATCCCTCTTCTCTCCTTGCATCCCTCCACCTTCTCCTCTCCTTTCATCCCTCTCCATCCTCTCCTCTCCCTTCATCCTTCCTCCCTGTCCTCCTCTCCTCTCCCTGCATCCCTCCATCCTCTCCTTTCCTCCCTCCATCCCTTCTCCCTCCCCTCTCCTCCTCCATCCCACCATCCTCTCATCCATCCCTCTCCTCTCCCTGCATCCCTCCTCCCTCCCTCACCTCTCCCTCCATCCCTCTCTCCTCCTCCCCCTCCATCCCACCATCCTCCCTGCATCCCTCCATCCTCTCCTCTTTCCTCTCCCTCCATCCCTCCTCCTCTCCCTCAGGGTGAGTAGCTAGCTAGCTAGAGCTAGCTATCTTAGCTAGCTAGTTGAGCTAGCTAGCTAGAGTTAGAGCTAGCCTAGCTATCTTAGCTAGCTAGTTTAGCTCTATTTTTATGTTTGCTTACCTAAATGTCGGTGCCTCGACATCTGAGAAGGGGTGCAGCCATTTTACCACATAAGCTGTCACTTTTCTGTGGCACTCTTCAACTTTCTCCACTGGCATCTTTCCCTTTGCCGCCAAGGTGAATGGCGTGTCACGTCGTGGATTAGCACTAGCAGCAGTAATGCCAGGCTGGCTACTAGCAATCTGCGGACGTTCATCTACGAAAAAATACATTACAGTATTCGCATTTGACACCGTTTTTTACCAGTTCGGTCTAGTATAATTTGTTTGCTGTCTCGCTGTTGACAATAAGACAAACGTTAGTGCTATTTAATTTTCACTTACCCGATTGCGACGACGAGGTGCTGGCTGTTGGCTCGTTAGGGTTGACTGAGGACGAGGCGGGAGAGACGGAGGGAGACCGGCGCAACGCATCAAAGATGGTACATTCGTTGATTTTTATGCCATGCAAGCGCAGGCATAAATCGTCCAGCTGTCAAACCTAGTTGCAAACAAACTATGTATGATAGCCAGATTGTCCTCAACTCCAAAAGTATTGTTTTCATGTCGTGGTATATTGTCAGTCGTATTCAATACATCCATGGTCGTATCGTTCATTGTGAGTTGATTTGCGAGGACGGGATGTGTCGTATCATTATGTGAAGCAGGGTTATTAGAATCCAGCAATTGCCTCTTCACACTGTGATATATTTGGATGCCGTATATACTGTAAATGAACAAACGAGGCGGAGACCGTTTTCCATACGTCTGGCTTCTTTTACTGCAACTCATAGACTGAATCAAATCATATCTGGCTACTACACCACTAACGTGCACTAACGTGTACCACTCACTGTGGAAAGATCTTCTTGCCCCTCCCCATAAGGTTTGTGGAAAGGCGTTCAGATGTGGCTGCATCGGTCCATCAGTTTTATATTTCGATACTTCTGAAATTAGAGTAAAGAAGCAATTAGGGCAATTCATTTACTACTGTATCAGTACTTACTAAACAATTCAACTGTCTTACTCAAATCCCATTCACCCACTCACAGCCTAGTGTGAAGCACCTTGCATTAACTTCAACACCAGCCTAAACCATGCACAATTCTGAACATGTAGGCTACAGTAAGAACCAACACCACAGGCTACACTAGCCAATATCCGAGAACATGAAAGCCATGTTGTTATATAGGAATCTGTTAACAGTGAACTAATATACTGTACCATGAGGTCCAGCTGGACTTGTAGTATGGATCTGAGTGCCACTGCTCCTGTCGGTCTGTCCATCATTGTCCCTCTCTTCATCACTGTTCTGCTCTCCCCCTCTTTCTGAGTCACTTTCTTCTCTCTCAGTGGCTCTGTCTCGGTCTCTGGTGTTTTGTTCTTCACAGTCATCACTCAGTTCTTCTTCATTGCTCATTCCTCCCTTACTCATGCTTTTCTCTTCTCTTCCTTGACTGTTCTCCTGTCCCTTACTCTGCTCTTCGCCTTTGTCTGACTCCCCTCCTGTCTTTGTTTTTTGGGGTTGAAAAAAGCTGGCTATGCCACCACTTTTCTCCTTCCTTTTCATTTTTGCATCTGCTGGACCTACAGTATTCAAGAAAAGGGGGGGTTAGTGAGAGGCTGAGCATGCGTAGCTGAAATAGCTAGCGTTAGCTAGATATACTACACTGAGCTAACAAGCTAGCTACCGCTCCTCCTCTACAGGCTATTGCAGCAGGTAGGCTACGACAAGAAAACAAAATCCAATAACTGTCTCAATAAATCAGTTAACTGGGGACAAAAACCCTCGGTGCTGCTTACGTTCGTTGCCTGCCTAGTGCCTATATCAGCGCGAACGTGCGCGTATCGCTCGCTCATACATATTTGACTGTTCTCCGCCCTCCCGAATATTTTTTTTACAATATTCGTACGAATTTACCATTCGGGAAAAAACTACTATTTGTCCTCATCCGAATACCGTATTCTTATTCGGGCACACCCCTACACTCCAGCAGATCCCTGGGCTCACGAGAGATGAATGGTGCCTCCACACCTTGGGAGAACAGATGACACAGTGGTCCTGAGACTGATGTGACCTTTTTCAATCCTGACCTGATTCTGGAAGCTGAAGGTTCTTTGTCTTCTTGTGTCTGATCTTTCTGATTATTAAGGAGAAGCTAAGATTCATCAGTAGTGTCATTTTGGGTTTTTGAGATATGAGTTTTGAGAAAATGACCCAAATTCAGCCACAAACCCCCATACACACAAATGAACTCCCTACAGTACCTCTCTCAGCTTATACATTGTTTATTAAAAAAGGTTTATGAAAAAATATACATCATGATCAAGTTTAAAATGCAGCTGTCCAGACATCCAACCAACAGTCACCAACAAATATATTTCCATCCCAGTGTTTGTTCCATATCTGGGGCACATTTCAAGTCTCGTCGTAATATGCGAGCTATATCGTGAGGGAATGGATGAAGGACTTAAACAAACTGATTGTAAGGACTATATATTGGAGAATTGAGAATATTATTCAAAAAGAAAAGGGCAGGATTGCTCGAAAGTTCAGACTGGTGTGAGGAAGGTACTATTTGGTTGGGAACAAAGAAGATCAGTCCACTTGGCTGATTAACTATCGTATCCACTAAGATGCTATATAGCTCAAACTCGTAAATCACCTGTCTGATTGTTATAATGTGAACTGAACACAGCATTACAATGTAGGCCTTTTCCTAGTTTTTTCAAAAGCCTCTGGATCTGCCTATTACACTAGAACACAGCTCCAGATTTTGAGTGCCGAAACGTAGCCCAGCCGTATCCTGAGGCCTCTGGGTTCCAGCTTCATTTTGGCTGCGGTAGAGTCATTGCTAGGCACAAATGTAGGCGAAAACGCAGTAGTGTAATCAAGGCCTAAGAAACCAGGTCCATTCCAAATTCCACGACAGGTCTTTCTCTTTCTCCAACTCCCTTCTCCTTCATCTATCGCTTCTTCAATAGCTGGTGGTGAACCTGAGAGGAGAGAGAAAGGGGGAATGAGAAAGAGAGAGAAAGTAGGGAGGGGGGGGCGGATGTGTGTGTAAACTCTTCTTGTACTGTTCTGTATGTGTCGTTGTACAGTATGTCTAGTTGCCTTCCAGGGACCATAAAGATGTTCTGAATATAAACAATAAAGATGTTCAGAATATAGACTGATTTTCAGATCATAAAAGTCAATTTGATATCAAATTGATATCAAACACACACACATGCACACTATTGCTTACAAAGATGGGGTCCTTTTTGAGGCAGGCTTCAGTGAACTCTGTGCAGCTCTTGGATGAACTGTATGAACACACTGGTGTCTTTTTAATTGTCCTAAAGAAGTGAAGTTCTTTCCACACTGGTCACAGTGGTATGGCTTCTCTCCTGTATGAACACGCTGGTGTGTAATTAAGTTTCCTGATTTAGTGAAGTTCTTCCCACACTGGTCACAGTGGTATGGCTTCTCTCCTGTATGAACACGCTGGTGTGTCTTTAACTCTCCTGATGTAGTGAAGTTCTTCCCACACTGGTCACAGTGGTAGGGCTTCTCTCCTGTATGAACACGCTGGTGTGTCTTTAACTCTCCTGATGTAGTGAAGTTCTTCCCACACTGGTCACAGTGGTATGGCTTCTCTCCTGTATGAACACACTGGTGTCTCTTTAAGTTTCCTGACTGAGTGAAGGTCTTCCCACACTGGTCACAGTGGTATGGCTTCTCTCCTGTATGAACACGCTGGTGTGTCTTTAACTCTGCTGCCATAGTGAAGTTCTTTCCACACTGGTCACAGTGGTATGGCTTCTCTCCTGTATGAACACGCTGGTGTGTCTTTAAGTGTCCTGAAATAGTGAAGTTCTTCCCACACTGGTCACAGTGGTATGGCTTCTCTCCTGTATGAACACGCTGGTGCGTCTTTAAGTGTCCTGACCGAGTGAAGGTCTTCCCACACTGGTCACAGTGGTATGGCTTCTTTCCTGTATGAACACGCTGGTGTGTCTTTAAGTCTGCTGACGTGGTGAAGTTCTTCCCACACTGGTCACAGTGGTATGGCTTCTCTCCTGTATGAACACGCTGGTGTGTAATTAAGTTTCCTGATTGAGTAAAGTTCTTCCCACACTGGTCACAGTGGTATGGCTTCTCTCCTGTATGAACACGCTGGTGTCTCTTTAAGTGTCCTGCCATAGTGAAGTTCTTTCCACACTGGTCACAGTGGTATGGCTTCTCTCCTGTATGAACACGCTGGTGTGTAATTAAGTTTCCTGATTGAGTAAAGTTCTTCCCACACTGGTCACAGTGGTATGGCTTCTCTCCTGTATGAACACGCTGGTGTGTCTTTAAATCTGCTGACGTAGTGAAGTTCTTCCCACACTGGTCACAGTGGTATGGCTTCTCTCCTGTATGAACACGCTGGTGTGTCTTTAACTCTGCTGACGTAGTGAAGTTCTTCCCACACTGGTCACAGTGGTATGGCTTCTCTCCTGTATGAACACGCTGGTGTCTCTTTAAGTGTCCTGCCATAGTGAAGTTCTTTCCACACTGGTCACAGTGGTATGGCTTCTCTCCTGTATGAACACGCTGGTGTGTCTTTAACTCTCCTGATGTAGTGAAGTTCTTTCCACACTGGTCACAGTGGTATGGCTTCTCTCCTGTATGAGCACGCTGGTGCATCTTTAAGTGTCCTGACTGAGTGAAGGTCTTCCCACACTGGTCACAGTGGTATGGCTTCTCTCCTGTATGAACACGCTGGTGTGTCTTTAACTCTGCTGACGTAGTGAAGTTCTTCCCACACTGGTCACAGTGGTATGGCTTCTCTCCTGTATGAACACACTGGTGCGTCCTGAGATTAGCCTTTAGACTGAAGTTCTTCCCACACTGGTCACAGTGGTACGATCTTGGCTTGTCAATGTCTCTCTGCCTCTGGCCAGGAGCTGTAGTGAGCGGGGTGTTGGAGGTGGTGAAAGGGAGTGATCAAGAGGAGCAGGATGGGAGAGTCTCTGGTCTGATCTCTCCGTTCCTTAGCAGAGAGATGTAGAGGTTGTCACGGCTGCTCTTGATGTGATTGTGGAGGGAGATCTGGGAGTTTTAGGAGAATTGGCACTCGGACCAGGAGCACACCTGGGGCAAGTCTGACATCACTTCTGGGATTGAGAGTGAAAGAGAGAGACAAAAACATTAAAATGATTATCACACATTTAGTACAAGTTCAAATACTGTATAGGGTGATTATATGTAGCTAGTGAAGGGGGGAGGACACAACCACATGATGATTTCAGATTGTGGACAGGAGAGAGAAAGATATGCAACAGGTTCCTCTGGCTGAGCTCGGAGGGAAAGCGACAGAGGAGAGAGAAAAAGAAGTGACAAAATCTAAATAGGAGAGAGGAGAGAAAACATGTAATACGTTGAAGCCCACGGTGTTAACTTAGATAGCTAGAATAAGCTAGCCAGCACTCCTTAACTTATGTCAAGCTACCATGTTCCATGGCAAATAAGAGCATTCCATTCTGTTCATAGATAGCGTGGCTGCCTAATATTGCCCCAATTGCCCCACAACAGCAATTTGCACAGGCGCCATTGCAGTGCATCACATACTGTCCCCTGTATCGTTGCATCCATGAGTGTCCTGAATTTCACGCTGTATGCCCACGTCTTGCCTGCTGTCTGGCACCATGGGAAAAAGACAGAGGAGAGAGGGAAGGCCGGAAGAGGAGAGCTACTTGGACAGCGATTACTATTATGACTAGCAGACCTCTGGTTGTTTCAGCTTTAAGGAAAAGAAGTGGATGAGAGAGAGATGGAGGAGAAGACAGAGGGAAGGAGAGTCTAGGACAGCTACCTCTAGTGGTGCTCTTTTTGTCCCAGAAGTAGTCGAAGGAGATGCTCTTGTATCTGTACTCCTGTCCGTACCAGACCAGCAGCCGACAGCAGCGATACAGGATCCCTCCACGGTACTGAAACGCTACCAGGTTCTGCTCTTCCTCAGTACAGGCACAGTTCACATACCTAGGAGAAAGGGGGGATGATTTCTTAAAAACAAACTGGTGAGGGAGGGAGAGATGGAAGGAAGGAAGGATGAAGGAAGAGAGGGAGGGAGAAAACCAAGTGGGTGAGATGTAGGGTCTGACTGTATGGAGGGAGGGAGGGAGGGAGGGAGGGAGGGAGGGAGGGAGGGAGGGAGGGAGGGAAACTTTCAAGACTGGAGAGGTGGTTTATTTTGAGTGGGAGCAGCAGAATATATTCTGGAAATCTGAGAACTTAACGTGTTCATATTGCTTCACCTGATTGTAATGCCTAATTATTCTACAGTTTACACATGCAAAGATGGGTCCATCCCTGATCTCTAAAAAGTCCTATTCTGCCCATTTTTGTCCTGTTTAATTGTATAAGAAATCTTTCCTTTAACATAGCCAGTAAGAGCCAAATTCAGGTTAATTGTGTCAATGCGTTGCTCCTCCCATGTTAATAGGAACTGATGATATTTAAGTTAGGAATTCTCCTGTTGTTGGCTAGGTGTTGCTGCACGGAGGGCAAACAGCTTTTGACCACACACGCACTCACAAACATGCGTACCGGGTTGTTTGCTGGACTATTGATTATGGAAGGACAATAAATGGACCAAGTGTTCGCACAGCAGTTTATTGTCCGACTACTTTATCAACAAACAAGGTAACGTAAAATGTGTCAATTAGATCAATCCGGAGCAGCAGCGCCATAGTGGCTTAAAGCACTAGGCTTAGCCTTCATGTAGCCTTTTTATTTGCATCTGATTGTATATAGGCCTCTGGATTCATGAGAGTTGCTTCTCTATGAACTTCCTTCTATTAGTTCTATCACACAGTCCCTTATCATGTCTGGATCCTTCTGTTTCTGTCTCTCTAGTGGCATGCTGTTCAGCATTATGCTCATCTCTGGTTGCGTGTGCATCTCTCCATCTGTCTCTGCCTAGACGTATGCTTCTTAAGAGCTTCTTTATCTCTGGTTGCTTGTGTGTCTGTATCTATCTGTGTAGCTCTGCTGGCTGGCTGCTCTGCAGCATGTTTAGTTCTGTCTGCTTGTGCGTCCCTCTCTGGGGTTGTTTTGTCCCTCTGCTACTTTCTCTTTTACTGTCTCTTCTCTTTTCTCACTAAATCCATGTCATAGTTGGACTGGCAATTAATGGACTAATTGAGCTGCTAAATGATTTCCTTTTTACAGGTTTTGCAAATGTCTTTTACAGTTTGGTTAAGGTGTTCAAACATTTTGGTTTCTGCTTTGGTTGAGTGTGAAGTGACCCAAGTTCTCTTTTTATTCCTGCCGTTTACTTTCATCCATTCTTGGTCTTTAGTATTTTTAAATTTTGACTTTTATTTAACGAAGGGAGCCCACTCTGGTCCAGCAAGGTCTGAGTTTTCCTGTAGTGTTGGCCCTCATCTTTGAACAGGTTTATGACTTTTAATCCTAATTCTCTTTTGATGTTCATCAGATGCATCTCTTGGCCTGTAGTCTTTATCAGATGTATCTCTTGGCCTGTAGTCTTTATCAGATTCATCTCTTGGCCTTTAGTCTTTATGAGATGCATCTCTTGGCCTGTAGTCTTTATCAGATTCATCTCTTGGCCTGTAGTCTCTTATTAGGCATTCCATAACCTCACACACACCCACCCACATCTCAAGTACAACCCTCAGGCCATGCTGAGCTAAATTTTTTTTGTGTTTTGTTTTATTTTCCAGAAGTTCTCAATGTCCTTTAATAGTGTTTGATGTTTGCATCCCACAATGGCCAGTGGTGATGGTATATCCATTGTTTTCCTACTTTGTATTTCTGATTCAAACTTCTTAAACTAGAGTTTTTGTTTGAGAGTTTAGTTTTGCTCCAGGTCTGTGTCTGCCCTAGTGAGCAGATAGCCCTCCCCAATTTGAAAAGCTCTGCTCTTTTCTGTGGAGGATCACCACTATTTTAGATTAGGTAGGGGACTTATGCTCCGCCTATCCTAAAGGCGTACTGGTATTTCCTGGTGGGTCTCAGTTTGTCTCTGAGCTTTCAACAGTATGGTACACTTCTCTGCTCCCTTTTTACACGGCGCCACTAAATAGTGTGGCAAGTCGCAATAAAATAAAATAAATTGTTACAATATAAATATACAAGCATTCCAGCTAATTCCAGTGATAGGAAATGCAACATCTACAGAATTACACAGACTTTCTCCCAGATGATCTAACATCTACCATTTGATTCATTATTACCATGGGTCAGTATTGGGATTGATCAAGGGCAAATGTGAAATAGCAGCCACGAACTCAGCGGGTTATCCGAGATGCGGCCAAAGCTCCTGCTGGTGGGGAGTGAAGCTTTTCAACTCGCCTGTCACTGGCTCCCTGGAGGAATTCAGCCTGGCTGCAATAACGTTATGGGGAACGGAATGAATACCATCTAATGGCAAACAAAACATGTTCAGCTATGATTAACCTGTTAAAACTAAGATGTCTGGATAAAAAATAATGTCTCCAATGGATATATTTGACAAAAACAGGTTAATATGCAAGCCGGTTTTCATTTCATTGCATTTCACATATGTCGTAGCAATTAGTTAACACACACACACGTACACACAGACATACACCAGTCCACTTCCGGCTTTAGGCCTGGGCCCAGTACCCCCTTTCCCCTCACCCGGGTCCGTATCCTCTTCCTACCCCCACCCTAACCCTGACCCCTGCCTCTACCTGGACCCAGGCACACTCACACAGACATACACCAGTCCTGGGCTCGGATCCCCTTCCCCTCACCCTAACCCGGGTGCGTATCCTTTTCCTCCCCGACCCTACCCCTGACCCCTGCCTCTATCTGGGCCCAGGCACATTCACGCACACACAGACATACACCAGTGTTTGCCATGTCTCTCCTATGATGTTATTAGCCTCTCTTACTCTGAAAATGTAATTTAATGTTATTTATTGCTTTATAAATGTTCTTAGCCGGTAGACAAACATACTCCAGGAGCTAGCTCGATCTCCTTGTTGAGAGGGGTCAGGGAAGAATATTTTACAGCTCACTTACCTGGCCCCCGGGTGATACTGTTTTTTTTTTTTGCTTCCCTCTGGAATATGTAGGGGTGGGACGTCTGCCCACCTCCCTTGTTCTCTGTAAAGCGCATTGTGTTGCCTCTTGGTCTGAAATGCGCTATACAAATAAAGCTTTGATTGATTGATTGCTTGATTGACATAAACGTGAACTTGTTCATGGACGCGCGTAGGACAGAAAAGCACAACTGCGCAAGTACAAAAGTCCCCGGAAATAGCCAAATGACTAAAAGTTTTGCCAAGATGGCGCGGTTCAATAGGGTTTCACTTTAGATTTCGAATCCTGGGGGCTTGGGCTCCACCCTCCTATGGGCTCGCTCTCGCTCCTCACTGCTCAATCAATCAATCAATCAATCAATCAATCAGTCAAAGCTTTATTTGTAAAGCGCTTCGTCCCCACGAGTGGCGAAACCGCAAGATCCGACGCCAAGTGATGTAATCTAAGCAGTAGGTGGCGATATAACTTCAAAGGTAAAGGCCCTTTTAACCAATCAGAAGCCAGAGTCAATACCGGAACAGAAGCGCGGAAAATACGGAAACACAAACAACAATGGCGACTCACAGGGCAGAATCTTTTGTTTGGACAGATAGTGAGGTAGAATTGCTCCTTAATGTCACCAATGAATACAATGTAAACACAATAAATAAATAAATTCTTTGCTCGTTCAGGCGCTTCTGTTCGTTGACCAGGTTAAGCAGCTGGATGTGACACCCAAAGACTGCCGACAGCATGCTAATAAGTAGCAACAACATTTCTCTTACGTTTACCATTTTACCTCAACCACTAGCACATACGCAACCGCTGAAACCGGAATTGGACTCCGGTTTCCGAACACGGTTTCAGGGCCCGAAAGCTTGGTTGCATGTGGACGAACAGAACCGCGAAGACAAAGGCACGGGTGCAAAAGTACACGGGCTCGTGTGGACAATGCATAGGCTACTAAAACCCCCTCCCATGAATTAAGAACGGTCCCTAAGATCACGATTCATCAGCTAGCGTGTTGACTTGGCTCCAGGCTTGAAACCCTTTAATGATTTTAAAGAACGAACCCTAAATGTATGAGAAATTCACTTTCTAAACCGAAGCCCAAAACCGTTGAGCTCTATTCTTAAATATAAAAGTTAACATACAACTTACCGAATTGAAGATTGTTGTAGCCTACAGTGAAAGGATGGTGAAGAGGTCGTGATGGAAACGTGTGTTTACTCTCTAAAAGAATTAAGAGCGTGTCTCTTGTTTTCTTCAGATGGATAAAAGGATATATTATTCCAAATCGTTACAGGCGTGACAAACGGGGAAAAGGTCCCAAGGTAGAGAGAGACGGATTACAGTCACGGCTACTTGACTACTTCTTTTGAAAGCCCTTAGCCAATCGGTGAAAGCCGGGAACAATGACGCGTTGAAACTCTGATCTCTGCAGGCCGGAGACTTCGAGGGGGCGGGTCAACTGTCAATCAATTTTTACTTAAGCCAATCAGAGGCTGACAATCGTCTTGTCAATCAAAAACACATTTCGCCTGAAACGGTTGAATCACTTTTTATTTGTCGAATCGCCTTTCTCTCAGGAGAAGGGGTGTGAGACGCAAAGCTAATTTGTCATTAATACGTGTCAGCTTCAGAGGAGGACGATCAAGCGAACAGATTGGACATCTTTCGAGGTAAGAGAGATTGACACAAGTAACATAACAATAAACAGTTATTTTAATGTATTTTCAATTAGTTATAACATTGACAGTGCCTAAATGCTCACATTTAAGAACGTAGACGAAGATGCTGAGATGCCTAACGTTAGCTAAATAGCTAAGTTAGTGAATACATCCATGATCCTAGCCGTCACAACGTGGCTAGCTAGGTGTAGGCTATTCTTGACCCAAGTTAACATTAGCAAAGCGGTGTACCTGCGCACATGCACAAACAGAGCAGTGCTTCTACAAAGAAATCTATCATATTTATTTTCTCATGTAAACACTGGGCGTTTGGTGTTGCCAAGCAATTAGGCTCTTTGCACAAGCTCCACTACTTCCTGAAATTCTACAGGCATCCTTATTTCCTGTCCTATACCATTGGATGGAAGTTATTAATCAGGTGTGCCGCTTATATAGATAAACAAATAGACAGGTAGGTGTGTATATATATACACAGTATGCATGATTATGTTCTGTTAAAAATATATAATTTGTTGACAGGAAACCAAGTGATACAAGAGAGTGGAAGAGAGGGGACAGGAGGAGAGGAAATAGAGATGAGAGGTGAGATACCTGATGTTAGCCAAAGAGACACTAGATTAATTAGATCCTTGCAAGTTTAACAAATAATGTGGATGGATGGGTGGGTGGGGGTGTGTGTGTTTATAGCTTATGTTTATGTTTTGTTAATTTGTGGACAGGAGATGAAAATGGACACCACAGTGGAGGAGAGGTGACAGGAGGAGACCAGCATGGACAAAAGACAGGAGGAGAGGTGACAGGAGGAGACCAACATGGACACCACAGTGGAAGAGAGGTGACAGGAGGAGACCAACATGGACACCACAGTGGAGGAGAGGTGACAGGAGGAGACCAACATGGACATCAGAGTGGAGGAGGCCAGGCTGGGAGAGAGCTGACAGGAGGAGCTAGTCTCATGTTTCTAATAGATGGTGTGTTCTCATCAACATTCACTTAAGTTGTGTCCTCTCTGGATGACCGCCACTGCTCTCAGTTAAAGATGATATTAATCCAATATGATGCGTGTTGTTCTTTATAGATCTATCCTCTTCATTTTGCTCTCAAAGTGCACCAGATTGAAGCACCACAACTAAATGACCTCGGTATTACAAAAATCCTGCGTACAGCCCTGGTCCTGAATGTTTCAGAGGGCAGATGATAACCTCCTTCTAATCAAGGAGCAGGTGTTCATAACTCTGTCTGCATCACTACACTGTGGTGATGTTTTGGTTGTACTGTCTGATCACAACACTAAGAGTTCTAATCTATTTTTTTAACCTATCTGTCTACATGTCTGTCTATCTATCTCTATCTTTCATTGTCTGCCCCTGTTTTATTATTGTATCTGAGGCTTCACGTTTGGTGATGGGACCTCAGTGGGTGAGAACAGACATGCTGAATAGACATAAAGATCTAGGCATGTGCAGCATCTTTCCATCCATTTAAAAATAAATATGTATTATTTTATGCCAACCTACATTCAGTCTAGCCCTAACCCTAACCTCTTAGAGTGCAGGAAGTGTCGGCCAGCTGTGTCGTGTGTGTGTCTCCATTCTCAGCGTCAGTACATCCAGTTTGATGGTTCACCTGGGCCAGTAGACTAAGCAGAGCCTCGACCCAAACAAGGTGTCCTGAATGGTCTCCCAGGTCCGCCTTGTACAACTGAACTGTCAGCCCAGTGTTTCAGAGTGGTCTACAAGCTATTCAATAAAACCTGGAGAAAATGATCTGTATCTTGTCTTTACACTTACAGCACACATGCTGCACGAATGATAACCTTAATTGTATGACACTTGTTTTGTCAAATGCACAAGGGTATCTCTGACTTGGCTAGACTGTGGATGTGGTGACTAGTCCAGGCCAGTCAGCATGGTATAAGCTGCATACAGGTGAGCGGAAGCTGAAACGCTTGTTCCTTGGCTAGGCCCAAGGCAGCTTGCCAGCAGGGTCAGGCCTGTGCCGGGAGGTCAGTACATTAGAACCCCCTTAGGCGGGCTGTATGTATCCTAGGTTCTCAAACTTATATTTGTGGTATAGAAAGGTAGAACTTGCTTGGTTGATTATGTAAGTGTGTGTGTGGGGTGCTGTTGATTTTAATCCACACATCTCTCAGCCATATGTTTCCTCTATGTGGATCTGAAAACAGTGATGGGGATTAAATTAGGTTGCTAAGAGAACTGCTAGTCACCAGAAGCATTCAAGAACATAACCTGTGCTGGAATACTAGTGTATGAACAAATCAATACAAGTAGAGCACATCTACTGACAGGCTGGCTGAATGACTAGAAGACTGACTTGGGACCTCCACTGAGGACATCCCAGTCCTGGCTATGGATCAGTAGTGATGCTCCCCTGCCCCTGTAGTCCAGGCATTTTATGACATAACCTTGAACAAATTGCAACAGAAATGATTTCAACTGTTTTAGTGTCATACATATGTTCTTTATAACATATCAGTTAGTCCCCCAAAATCCCAGTGGTGGAAAGTAATGAAAAATGCAGATGGAAGGTATGTGACAAATATACCAATTTCCAATTTTCGCCTATGTAAAAGAAAAAGGTTTATGCATGTTTTCTTGTCTGATGTCCACACAACACTGTCCCCAATCAACCAGAAACTATACAGGATGCATCACAGTGCATATACAGAAATATATTTTTAATTCTATTGGCATTTGGTGAAGAGAAAAGGGGTGAATCTCACACATATTGCAACAAAAAATCTGACGTGTATTAATCAAATAGCTCAAGAGTCTAGAACCCTGGAAAGGACAGTCTACAACCCTGGAGAACAGTCTACAGCCCTGTAGAGAACAGTAGTTTCTTGTCTTTGAAATTGAGAGTTTAACATGTTTTTTGAATGATTTTTCACGGTGCCCATCCACATCCATTGTATGACCAAAACGGTGGTAGAGCAATTATCAGACTTTCTCAAAAGTGCTAGTTTTGTCAACGTGTTGATCTGAACCATTGTATATGATCATAAGTAACCTTAAAACAAGGCTGAACATGATTTTTCCCTTTACTACACCTTTAAGTTATGTATAGAAGGACTAGAGTACGTTGGATATTGTATCGAAGGATTAAAGTTGTTCTGGCAAAGTCTACAGTTTTATCTGTCATTGACAGGGTTGGTCTACAGTTCTGTCTGTCGTTGACAGAGCTAGTCTACAGTTCTATCTGTCGTTGACAGGGCTAGTCTACAGTTCTATCTGTCGTTGACAGAGCTAGTCTACAGTTCTATCTGTCGTTGACAGGGCTAGTCTACAGTTCTATCTGTCATTGACAGAGCTAGTCTACAGTTCTCCCGTCGTTGACAGAGCTAGTCTACAGTTCTATCTGTCGTTGACAGAGCTAGTCTACAGTTCTCCCTTCGTTGACAGAGCTAGTCTACAGTTCTATCTGTCGTTGACAGGGCTAGTCTACAGTTCTATCTGTCGTTGACAGGGCTAGTCTACAGTTCTATCTGTCGTTGACAGAGCTAGTCTACAGTTCTATCTGTCGTTGACAGGGCTAGTCTACAGTTCTATCTGTCGTTGACAGAGCTAGTCTACAGTTCTCCCGTCGTTGACAGAGCTAGTCTACAGTTCTATCTGTCGTTGACAGAGCTGGTCTACAGTTCTATCTGTCGTTGACAGAGCTAGTCTACAGTTCTATCTGTCGTTGACAGGGTTGTCTACAGTTCTATCTGTCATTGACAGGGTTGGTCTACAGTTCTATCTGTCATTGACAGGGCTGGTCTACAGTTCTATCTGTCGTTGACAGGGCTAGTCTACAGTTCTATCTGTCGTTGACAGAGCTAGTCTACAGTTCTGTCTGTCGCTGACAGGGCTAGTCTACAGTTCTATCTGTCGTTGACAGGGCTAGTCTACAGTTCTGTCTGTCGTTGACAGGGCTAGTCTACAGTTCTATCTGTCGTTGACAGGGCTAGTCTACAGTTCTATCTGTCGCTGACAGAGCTAGTCTACAGTTCGCCGCGGTCGGGGTACTGGGGCCCGTGGGGCTCGTCCACGCCGCGGACGTGGCGCAGGGGCGCGGGAACTGGCCCCGCCCCCGACCTCTTGACACTTATATGTACAGTAAGTGTGCAGTATTAAATAGAATAAACTATATACTGTATGTACCAGTTAAAACCTATTAGTCTTATTTCCCCCTTTTGTTATACTTGCACACACTGTAACCCACGGCGGTCAATAACAGCAAACACAAGTCTAATCAAATCTAGTGTGATGTTCTAGTAAACGCTCCACCCACACAAGCCTGTTGATGAGAAGACTTTCCTTTGAGAGACCAAGAGATTGAAGATAGATTGAAAACAAACCAATAAATCAGACAACTGAACAATATAATAGCCTACAGTGCTTTTATTATTGACATTGTGTTATTCCAGATGGTGTATGTGATTACAGACTAGACCCGTGTAGGGCTGCCATGGCCAGAGGAACGTGTTGTTGAGTATAATGACAGCTTCTAATATCAGACCCCAACTCCACATTCCACTCCGCAGTGTGTGACTGTATTTTAGTCGCAACACAAAGCGCTCACGCATCATGTGCCGAGGAGAAGCTCCAGGGTTCTCCGGTCAGCTCGCGCTCCTCCGGATCATAACCCGGTCACATGCTACCGTGGCAGACCAGAGCCCTGTACTACGAAGCTGGATCACGGTAGCGCGATAACTTCAGGTTCAAGACTGGTTCATCCGTATCACGAAGGTGGATCTCTTTTCACCGCGTTATATCGCCATGTATTTAAGGACCGACAAAACCCATTAGAGTTTTCTGATGACTATTTATATGAAAGATACCGATTTTCGGCAGAAGGGATCATTTATATCTGTCAACTAATTTTTGTATTAAACATTACAACCATGTAGGCTGTTATTGGAGAAATTCAAGTAGGCCTATAGGCTACTTACCGGTTTGGATTATGTTTTTATGTTTGTTCTTCACTTGCCCCCATGAACGTTTTCCATTGCCAGGGTTTGCACTGAAGGTATATATAAGAATAGTCCTAACGTCACATCTATACAACTCATTCATGTTAAGACATGCAAACGTCACATCTAGGCCAGCATAGCGTCAGGCGCGCAGATTGGCTGGGGCAAGGGGGCACTGCCCCCCCTGGTGGCCAGATGAGCAAACTGTCTGCAACGCGTCCAAAACATGTATTCTAGAGACTGGGTCGCGACCGGATCAGAGAAATGCACTGAACAGACTAACCCTAACCCTAACCCTGCACTGAACAGCCTGGCTCCTGCTTGCGTGAGAACTGATCGCTTTGCGGTGCTTATTCCTAATCCAGTTGGGTGGATGGAAAACGTTCAACTGAATGTTCACATTGTTCTGATAATTGTAGCTATAGCAACATAAGAGTGACAGCTTTGACAGCAACCGGAACATGAGCTAATCCCATAACTGTAGGCCTACCATTGCTAGCTTTGATATAAATGCAGATAGGCTACATGTGAAGAGGCAATTGCTGGATTCTAATACGCTGTTTATAATGACACATCCCGACATTGAAGCATGAAAGGCGTAGCATACATTCTGTTTTAATGAAGAATTAAAAAGTCTGTAAACTCTGCCTAAAAGCATTTATTTGGTCTCATTTATTAGCTTAATTATTTAATACGTGTGGGTGTTTTCAATTCTAATATTGTATTCTTGATACAAGAATGTTTACATTTCATGTAGCATATTTCAGTAGCAGGCTATTCAACACGTTGAATGAATTACATTAATTAATTAAATATTCATATAGCCTAGGCTTTGAAACATTCGTAGGCCTGTTTTCTTGCCTATGTGAATGAATATCGGCCCATAATCTGACTTGCCGTGTTGCTCTGGTCCAGGCAGTCACCTTTCACTTTTGTCACTGTTTGCAGTATCTACAGAAATTGTTAATATTTAATATTATTTCGTTACTCACGAAGTGAAGACAGTTTTAGAACAATGAAAGACATGAAGTGCAGACATTGCCTAAGAGAAAGGAGGCGCAGTTGAACGAAACGTGGATATTGGACAGAATAAGCACTGTTTTGAAATGTTGTGGGTCAATCATGCAGCTGTAACAGAATATGCGCATTCCAATGTTCGTGCAGGGCACGTATTTATACCACTATTACAATCCCTATTTGATGAGGGAGGGGGCTGGGACTCACTGCCCCCCCTGATCAAAAAGTCAAAGTGCGCGTATGCATAGCGTTCATCATGGGGCATGTAGCAAGTTATATGGCTATTGACCAAACAGCTATATTAATTAAATTTAATATTGATAAGACCATTAATTTACGCATTCAAACAGTCAGCAATTTTTTGCCAGCTTTCCTTCCTCGCTTTAGCTGCAGCAACCGTGTTACTCTTGGCCAGAATAATAATATGTTTGTAGTCTTGATATTTCTGAATGATGAGCGTCTGCTCCTCTTGTGTGAAGTGGGCGGGTCTAGATCGCTCCATGTTTGTGATTGGCCAGACCGGCAAACACCGCCTCTTCATATGTGCACGCTCATAGCTAGATTAGATCAGCTGGGTCGAGTTAACGAGTTGATGACCACCCTCGTGGTACCGTTTATCCGTGATTGCGGTTGTCTCGTTTAGGCTACTCGAGGGAGAAGTTGAACTGGATGTGTTGAACCACGTTCGTAGTACCTCAGACCATGAGGTTCTCCTGATCCCGGTGAAGGAACCCACTGGAGCGCGCGGGAATAAACATCACTTGATAACCGTGTCCACGGGGGTCCCAGGTCCCGCCAGCGCACACACACACACACGCACACACACACACACACACACACACACACACACGCGCGCGCGCACACACACGCACACACACACGCAATACACACGCGCGCACGCTCAAGACAATGTAGGCTATGGTGTGATTATGACGTAACCATCTGAGTTCAGTTCGATGGCTTTATTAAGATGAAAGTTGTTAAATATCATTCAGTGTGTGGTTTACAAGAGCGACATCATGGTAAGAACAATACCCCTCCCCTCACCCCCATAATTATCTGGATGTTGATTTAGGTTTTTATTATAGGCTAATTGTCTATTCTATTTGCGTATAATTTGTCTACCCATAATGCGTTTCTAAAAGAAGCTCAGGTCTATATACGCTTAGGTGGCCTGAAGTTTGTCATTGTTGGCATAGAGACCAGAAATCCAATATTTTCGAAGGTCTGGGTAGCCTGCGCAAAAATTGGGAATATGGCCCAGCTCCAAGGAGTATCCCACTTCATTAGGCCTGGAGGCTTGTAGCAGCAATAATGGAACAACTACCGTTAATGCAATAGCTAACTGCCAATAACGTAAGCCTAACATTATTTCAATTCGTAGCCTATAGGCTTAATAAAAGTCGATAGGCATAATGTAATAACTGGACAATAATGTGATACACGTAGAGCGGAGGAGAGCTTGACCTGGGTTAGCGCCTCACACCACGTAGCCGTAGGCCCGAATATCAGGCTGCCACCATCACAACGAGGGCGCAGAGCGGCTTGTTCATAGGTGACGGCGATGTGCGCGGTTGCGGATCCGATGGTTCACCCGCGGTTCAGAAACCCCGTGGCCCCGTGACTCTGGTTCACCCGCGGTTCAGAAACCCCGTGGCCCCGTGACTCTGGTTCACCCGCGGTTCAGAAACCCCGTGGCCCCGTGACTCTGGTTCACCCGCGGTTCAGAAACCCCGTGGCCCCGTGACTCTGGTTCACCCGCGGTTCAGAAACCCCGTGGCCCCGTGACTCTGGTTCACCCGCGGTTCAGAAACCCCGTGGCCCCGTGACTCTGGTTCACCCGTGGTTCAGAAACCCCGTGGCCCCGTGACTCTGGTTCACCCGCAGTTCAGAAACCCCGTGGCCCCGTGACTCTGGTTCACCCGCGGTTCAGAAACCCCGTGGCCCCGTGACTCTGGTTCACCCGCGGTTCAGAAACCCCGTGGCCCCGTTACTCTGGCAGCCTACGGGCGGAGATCAAAGCATGTCGCCAAACTACCGGTTAAGAATGGTCTTTCCTGGAGAACATACCACACATGCTCGGGATATTATAGGCGAGAATTAAGCCTTCTCAAGACAAATCTATAATTAGCTGTATTTGCTATGTAGCGGATACTTATTAATCTAGCGGAATTATTTATTTAATAGCCTATCAATAGGTCTGATTAAATCTGCATAATTGATCACTCCACTCAGAATAGATCAGTGATGAATGTGACTTAGCTGGATGTGTTGAAAGCTTAATCAAGATGACTGTTCACTTCACAGGATGAACTAAACACAGAGGGAAAGAAGAGGTCTTACAGGAAAGCAGACAGAAGACCTGCTAAGGTGAGACCTGGAGCAGAGGAGCGAGTCAGGTCCTCTGTGATTCAACCCTATACTTAGGGCTGAGTAGGCTACTCTACCCTAACAAAGAAGACTTAGGGCTGAGTAGGCTACTCTACCCTAACAAAGAAGACTTAGGGCTGAGTAGGCTACTCTACCCTAACAAAGAAGACTTAGGGCTGAGTAGGCTACTCTACCCTAACAAGGAAGACTTAGGGCTGAGTAGGCTACTCTACCCTAACAAAGACACCCACCCACCCACCTACCTACCTACCTACCTACCTACCTACCTACCTACCTACCTACCTACCTACCTACCTACCTACCTACCTACCTATCTATCTATCTATCTATCTATCTATCTATCTATCTATCTATCTATCTATCTATCTATCTATCTATCTAATCTGTGATTACATCCATGACCCATACATGGATGTATGCATAGGCGATTTTACCCTCTGAGAGTAGGGGGGGCAACATTTTGACGTGAGAAAAAAAAAAAAACTGTTCTGCCGTCTCGTCCCATCTATTTACAAAGAATACCAGTTGTGAACAGTATGCTAATAAGAAATCCGTATGACAATTCAATATGTACAACGCATCAAACTTCATCTAGACAGCACGAGCATGTCAATATGACTTTATGACCGAGCACTAGGCCATACCCAACATCACAACATCAAACTGCAACTGCCTGCTGGTGCTAGCTTCCTCGCCGATGGTGATGTTGCCAGTGCTAGTGCTAGCTCCGATAGCCTCTGGAGCACTTCTGCATTCGATTGCACCTGCTGCGCTGTCATTTCGAGTGGTAGCTTCTTCATTAGCATTGCCAGATTTTATTTTATTTTATGAAGAAGTGGTAAATTGTTTTTATAGCTCTTTTGCCATTATGAGCAGGTTGGCTAGTTGTAGCTTGTTGAGCACTGAGCAGTACAGTCAGATCTCATTTTTTTCGACGGACGAGTTGTGCCATTAGTGGATTATGAATATATATATATTTTTAAAGGTAGCCTAGTTTAAGTAATAAATACACTTTTAAAATTAATGATGATCTAACACAAACTGGTACAAACCACAATTATGTATTTAATAATTGTGTTAATTAGTAAAAAAAAAAAAAAAAAAAAAAAAAAAGTGTTTTTTTTGTTTTGTTTTTTTAAAGAATCTGAGCAGAGTTGGGCTGTCCAATCAGGGGGGGCACTTGCCCCCCCTGCCCCCCCTATAAAATCGCCAATGGATGTATGTAAACAGGACCTGGTCATGTTGGCAAAGAAACCATCTTGTAAAGATTCAAGATCAAAGACAGTGCAGTTATATTTGTTACAAACAGTAAATAAAAACCAATCAGGGGTATAAAGCCAGAGTCAATCAGGAGCCGGTTGCACCTGTCGTTACTAAGTGGTACTAGGCCTAGTCATAGCCTAAGTGTTGACTAACTCGAGATTTGGTCACTACTCAATTTAAATGGGTTGCACCACTCACGACTAGTTCCTAGTAACAACTAAATATTGACCCACCCTGGGAGGTGGTGTAAGTGATGACTAGTGCGAGGAAGTAGCATCTTCAACTCTGCTATTAGGACGGAGGTGGGCTGAAACATTGTAGCTAAATCTGTCGGTGGAATTCTTTTTTTTTTAGCAGATGTCTTAGTTATATCAAGATTAAGCTAACTATTGGCACCGGTGTGCTTATTGGTGTCATATTTAATAAGTTTGAGTAATGTCACGATCGAGCTAGCTAAGCACCTTTAGCTCAATGGTCTCAGTTGCTGGTTAGCGAGGGGAGTCCCAGCCCAGCTGATAACCCTCCGTTGCGGGTTGGGGGGAAGCAACGGTCGGCTGGGATCCTGCCTCTCATAGTTAACCAGCAACTGGTCAGTGGACGGTACCAGGCAGCCCACGGTATGTCTGAATCAAAGAAGGTTATCAAACTAGCTGGCTAGGATCATTTAAGCATAACAATCCAACGGCTCCAACTCCCCCAAAAGAACCCCTCCACTGCACAAGCACCAACCCCAATAATAATAATAATAATAAGCACAAGCTACCGAGTGCAACGTTAGCCTTGCTAACGGAGATAATGAATTTGGAGGAGAGTGTTGCAGCTGGTGCTAAACGAGGCAAAGGAAGAATATTTTGTGGACTATTATCACATCCATTTCACAGTTGGGATTATACAGAAAGGTGAGGATCGAGCCTGTGTTGGATGACCAACTCAAATGCCTGGCTAGCTCAATATTGTTGTAAGTTTAACATGAATCGCATATGCGAGCCGGAGCCCGTCGCTTTCACTGGATGACTCGTGAAGCATGCTACATTTATCTCGCATACTAAACATGTTTTCGTGGAGTAGTACAGGTATGTACTAAATCGCATGTAGTAGGCGAGTTGCAGTATGTACTATATAGTATGTAATATGGACATTGGGACACGGCCCAAGCTCCCTGGTAAGGGCTGGGTAAGGGCGATCAACCTCCTTGTTTACATTTTTACTTGCTTACCGATTGGCTATTTGGATCCTGCCGTCACAGTCATACAACGTCATCTTGACTGCAGGTGCAGATCGAGGGTTCGCGGTACATCACAGCCAGATTGCAATTATGATGTCATAAATAAAACCTGTTCTATGTTCTTCTGGCCTGTAAATATTTTACTATCTTACTATTACTACTGTCATGCAGCATGTATCAGGCTAGGAGATCCAGGAAGTGTTTCCTCTAGTGGATTACATCAGGTCACATCACAAGTCCATTACCACCTTGGACAAAATCCAATTGCATCTTCTGTCAAAAGTGATTTTTAACTTTATTTATTCATTTTTGTTTTACAGTCAATTGAGATTCATCCAGAAGCTTGGGTGGTACTGTTCTCTGTTCTCAACCTGCCAGTCTCTCTTCCACTGTGGTGTCTCTTCTACTCTCTCCCCTCTCTCTCTTTTTCTCTTTCTCTCCCTCTCTCTTTTTCTCTTTCTCTCTCCCTCTCTCTTATCCCCTCTCTCTCTTTCTCTCTCCCCTCTCTCTTTCTCTCTTTCCCGCTACTGCTTCTATTTCCCCATCAGAACCACCCTAGAGATGTTGATCTGTTCTCTCTCCCTCTCTCTTCCTCTCCCTCTCTGTCTCTTTCTGTCTCTCTCTGTCTCTATCTCTCTCTCTCTCTCTCTCTCACAATCACTCTCTCTCTCTCTCTCTCACTCTCTCTCTCTCTCACTCTCTCTCTCTCTTTCACTCTCTCACTCTCACTCTCTCTCTCATTCTCTCTTTCACTCTCTCACTCTCTCTCTCTCACTCTCTCTCTCTTTCACTCTCTCTCACTCTCTCACTCTCTCTCTCTCCCCAGAGTGTAGCTGAGTTGCACGAGTGCTCAGCAGAGGGGATCATGGAGTGGGTTGTCATGGTGACCATGGCCCTCTACCAGATCCTCCGTCTCCACCCGGACCAAGATGGCCGCCGGCCGGCCGCCGACGTCGCACCGCGCCCGCCACCGTCTCGGGACGGGCGCACGGGTCCGAGCGAGGAGAAGCGTTTCAGTCCAGCAGGCTCTCCCCAGGACCGCGCCTCTCTCCCGGGCTCGGACCCCCCACCCCGCTCCCCCAGCGCGGCTCTGAGGGTCATCTCCCAGAACTCGGAGGAGGCGGAGCTCACGGCCACGGCGTCCGTAGCCGTGAGAGAGATCCTGCGAAGGGTGAAGAGGAGGATGGAGAGAGAAGAGGAAGAGGAGGCGCCTGAGGAGGAGGAGGTGGCGCTCTTCCGCCCCGGCGCCTTCCTGCACGACCCCCGTCTGCTCCGGAACGCCTGGCGGGACGCCCGGGAGAAGGCGCGGCGTATTGGTGGCGCCGTCACCTCCTCCTCCTCCTCCTCCTCCTCAGACGGCTCGGGGGCCAGTGGCGGCGTGCCGGAGGACGCCTGGATGATGGGCCACATCGGGTCGGCGGTCCGCGCCATGGAGGACGCGTCGGCCGCCCCGGAGACCCTGGCGGTGGGTCCGACCGGCCGGAACACCTCCTCCTCCGGCCCCAGCAGCAGCGCAACCCTGGAGGAGGAGGAGGAGGAGGAGAGCCTCTCGGACGCCCTGGCCCGCCACGCCCTGTTCCAGAGCCCCGGCCTGGTCTCCGCGGAGGAGAAGCTGGAGCTGGTCAGGCTGGTGGGAAGCCTCCTCCGGGAGACGACGGAGCCCGCCGAGGGAGCCCCTCCCCCGGCCCGACCCCGGAGCCCCTGCGCCAGGAGTCAAACCGGCAGCCCTGCTGGAGAGGAGGAGCAGGAGAACCACGCCACAACCCTCCCCGCCTACGGACCCGACCTCGCCCTGCACAAAATGTTCGATGCCATCGCGAGGGAGCGCCCCGATCACGACGGCGACGACGACGATGGCGAAGAGTCCCCCGGCCTCCACTTCTTCTCCAAGGAGCTGATCCGCCGGGTCCACCGGCAGCTCCTGGACCCCCCGCGCTCGGGGCGCCGGCCGCCGGACGCCCACCACTGCCGCTCCCAGCCCACCCTGCGGAGCCCCGAGACCGAGCGGCGTCTGGAAGAACAGATCTTCACGCCGCTGCTCTACCGCTTCATCCGACGGGCCGTGGGGAAGCTGGTGGCGGACTTCGTGGGCGTGGCGGCCGCCACCGACACCTGTCCGCACGACGGCAGCCGGAGGGGCCGGGACTCCTCTGGCGAGGCGTCGTGGGGCAGCAGCGACAGCAGTGGTGACCGGAGGGGCGAGCTGGACGCCACATGCGAGGTGCTGACCGCCCGGGCGCTGGCCAAACTCCAGGACACCTGCGATGACCCCAATGAAGCCAGAGTCATCGTCGACAAAGGTACAGACGTCTCTCTTATTGCATGATATTACACACGGTCTGATGTTATCATGTTATTACACATGGTCTGATGTTATCATGTTATTACACACAGTCGAATGTTATCATGTTATTACACAGTCTGTTATCATGTTATTACACACAGCCTGATGTTATCATGTTATTACACACGGTCTGATGTTATCATGTTATTACACACAGTCTGTTATCATGTTATTACACACGGTCTAATGTTATCATGTTATTACACAGTCTAATGTTATCATGATATTACACACAGTCTAATGTTATGTTATTATACACGGTCTAATGTTATCATGATATTACAGGCAGTCTAGTGTTTTCATGTTACTGTAGACCAGAGTCATTCTCACCTTAATAATAGTTTTACCTGAGCATGTTTTAAAATGTTATGATAGTTATGAGTGTTATTACTGTGTAACAGTAGCATATTTTTCAACACAGCTATGAGTGTTACTACTGGCAACATGGAGAAAAACAGGAGTAGCAGGAGGAGGAGCAGGAGGAGGAGGAGCTGTGAGCAGTCTGGAGAGATAGACTCCTCCTCCTTCTCCTCCTCCTACCAGACCCCCACCTCCCCCTCCTCTTCCTGGAGCCTCCCAAACACTGCCTCGTTGGTAAGGAGACAACGCACACACACACACACACGTGCACATACCCACACACACACACACACACACATACACACACGTGTACATACACACACACACATGCCGTGTTTAGAATTGACCTGAGTAGTAGTAGGATTAATACATTAGATAGTAGATAGATAGCTCCAGATATAATATAAATGTATTGACATCCACATAATGAATACATACAGTAATAATGAGTTTTTATTAGACGTCTAACTCTACAGTATATATATGCTTGTCTTCTTTTCTCTGATTCCCAGATCAGTGGTCAGGAAGCTGAAGCTGTCCCCCAGGATGGACAGAAGACATCTAGAGAGGACAAGAAGAAAAAGACCGGCAAGAAACACAAAAAGAGCAGCGTTACTCCCCTGTCCTGCGATGGTAAGACCCCTTCATGTTTCAGTCCAGCAGGCTCTCCCCAGGACCGCGCCTCTCTCCCGGGCTCGGACCCCCCACCCCGCTCCCCCAGCGCGGCTCTGGAGGAGGAGGAGGAGGAGGAGCAGGAGAACCACGCCACACCCCTCCCCGCCTACGGACCCGACCTCGCCCTGCGGAGCCCCGAGACCGAGCGGCGTCTGGAAGGACATATCTTCACGGCGCTGCTCTACCGCTTCATCCAACGGGCCGTGGGGAAGCTGGTGGCGGACTTCCTGGGCGTGGCCGCCGCCGCCAACACCCGTCCGCACGACGGCGGCCGGAGGGGCCGGGACTCCTCCGGCGAGGCGTCGTGGGGCAGCAGCGACAGCAGCGGTGACCGGAGGGGCGAGCTGGACGCCACATGCGAGGTGCTGACCGCCCGGGCGCTGGCCAAACTCCAGGACACCTGCGATGACCCCAATGAAGCCAGAGTCATCGTCGACAAAGGTACAGACGTCTCTCTTATTGCATGATATTACACACGGTCTGATGTTATCATGTTATTACACACAGTCTGATGTTATCATGTTATTACACACAGTCTGATGTAATCATGTTATTACACACAGTCTGATGTTATCATGTTATTACACACAGTCTGATGTTATGTTATTACACATGGCCTGATGTTATGTTATTACACATGGCCTGATGTTATCATGTTATTACACATGGTCTGATGTTATCGTGTTATTACACACGGCCTGATGTAATCATGTTATTACACATGGTCTGATGTTATGTTATTACACATGGCCTGATGTTATCATGTTATTACACATGGTCTAATGCAGGGTCCAACAGTACGTTTTTTCTTCACTTTCCTGGTCGGACAAGTGGATCAGAACGTTGCCCAAAGTCAAATTTTACTTGCCCCTATAAAAACGAACCAGTTTTATCCAGCCTGCTCTCAAACTTTCAGCAAACTGTGCATAGTTGGAGTTTAGCCCACATCCTCTAATGCACCCAAGTGACCCAACTAAACTCCTCTGTCCAAGACAATTAAAACGCTCGAACTTGAGCTCATACATCTTGTCTTTACCCAGCACCATTTGAAAAACGTCAGACTGACAGCCATGTGTCACAGTACTAGCCTTGTGTCACCCTACTAGCCTTGTGCCACCCTACTAGCCATGTGTCACCCTACTAGCCATGTGTCACCCTACTAACCTTGTGTCACCCTACTAGCCTTGTGTCACCCTACTAACCTTGTGTCACCCTATTAGCCTTGTGTCACACTACTAGCCATGTGTCACAATTCTAGCCATGTGTCACCCTACTAGCCTTGTGTCACCCTACTAGCCATGTGTCACCCTACTAGCCTTGTGTCACCCTACTAGCCTTGTGTCACCCTACTAGCCATGTGTCACCCTACTAGCCATGTATCACACTATTAGCCATGTGTCACCCTACTAGCCATGTGTCACCCTACTAGCCATGTCACCCTACTAGCCATGTGTCACCCTACTAGCCTTGTGTCACCCTACTAGCCATGTGTCACCCTACTAGCCTTGTGTCACACTACTAGCCATGTGTCACCCTACTAGCCTTGTGTCACCCTACTAGCCATGTGTCACCCTACTAGCCTTGTGTCACACTACTAGCCATGTGTCACACTTCTAGCCATGTGTCACCCTACTAGCCATGTGTCACTCTACTAGCCTACTGAGTTCTTCATTGGCCAACGGCGAGTGCCAGGGGAGGGGGCTATGCTATGTGCCAGAGAGAACATTCGCTATGATACGACAATGATCGATGACGATATTAAAAATAGGTGGGGGGGGGGGGGGGGGGGGGGTAAAATTTGTTTAAAAAAAAGTACATTTATTGTTACTACTCTCCCGAGGCAAGTGAGTTGCTTGATTTACTAGCCTGACGTGGCGTTTTACTTGACCTGGGCAGTCGGGCAATCCTTATTGTTGGACCCTGTCTAATATGATCATGTAATTACACACAGTCTAATGTCATCATGATATTACACACAGTCTAATGTTATCATGATATTACACACAGTCTAATGTTATCATGATATTACACACAGTCTAATATGATCATGTTATTACACACGGTCTAATGTTATCATGATATTACACACAGTCTAATATGATCATGTTATTACACACAGTCTAATGTTATCATGATATAACACACGGTCTAATGTTATCATGATATTACACACAGTCTAATATGATCATGTTATTTCACAGTCTAATGTTATGTTATTACACAGTCTAATGTTATCATGTTATTACACACAGTCTAGTGTTAGGTTATTACACACAGTCTAATGTTATCATGTTATTACACACGGTCTAATGTTATCATGATATTACAGTCTAATGTTATGTTATTATACACGGTCTAATGTTATCATGATATTACAGGCAGTCTAGTGTTTTCATGTTACTGTAGACCAGAGTCATTCTCACCTTAATAATAGTTTTACCTGAGCATGTTTTAAAACGTTATGATAGTTATGAGTGTTATTACTGTGTAACAGTAGCATATTTTTCAACACAGCTATGAGTGTAACTACTGGCAACATGGAGAAGAACAGGAGTAGCAGGAGGAGGAGCAGGAGGAGGAGGAGCTGTGAGCAGTCTGGAGAGATAGACTCCTCCTCCTTCTCCTCCTCCTACCAGACCCCCACCTCCCTCACCTCTTCCTGGAGCCTCCCAAACACCCCCTCGTTGGTAAGGAGACAACACACACACACACACGTGCACATACACACACACACACACACAGACACACACACACGTGCACATACACGCACACACACACACACACATGCACATACACACAGACACACACACACACACACACACACACACACACACATGCCGTGTTTAGAATTGACCTGAGTAGTAGTAGGATAAATACATTAGATAGTAGATAGATAGCTCCAGATATAATATGAATGTATTGACATCCACATAATGAATACATACAGTAATAATGAGTTTTTATTAGACGTTAACTCTACAGTATTTATATGCTTGTCTTCTTTTCTCTGATTCCCAGATCAGTGGTCAGGAAGCTGAAGCTGTCCCCCAGGATGGACAGAAGACATCTAGAGAGGACAAGAAGAAAAAGACCAGCAAGAAACCCAAAAAGAGCAGCGTTACTCCCCTGTCCTGCGATGGTAAGACCCCTACATGTCTGTTCTTAAACTCCTCTTCCACTATAACTCTCACACACTCACACACACACACACACACACACGCACACACATGCGCACACACACACACACACACACGCACACACACACACACACACACAAAGCTCTGTTTTCATGAGACTTGCTGTGATGTCATATCCTGTTGTGCGTGATGGTGTGTTTCCTGTCCTGGTCCAGAGCCTGCTGAGTCCTCCAGCAGCAGAGAGGAGGAGGAGAAGGAGGAGGAGAAGAAGAAGAGGAGGTCCAGCAGAGGCTGGTTCCAAAGGGCCTCCTCCGCGCTCTCCAGGGCTTTCTGCTTCAGCTGTTGCAGGAAGAAGACTGGCCAGCAGAGGGCGACTCCTGCCCACTGACTGAACTACAACAACAACACAGCAGCTTCTCTGAGGGCTGGACCGCTGCATAACATCACCCTCAATATCACTACACATAAAACATCACCCTCAATATCACTACACATAAAACATCACCCTCAATATCACTACACATAAAACATCACCCTCAATATCACTACATATAAAACATTACCCTCAATATCACTACACATAAAACATCATCCCTACGTTCTATTACGGTCCGTTCATCAGTTCACAGCTTCAATGAAAACCTCAATAAAATCTTTAGCATTTAAACAATATGCTGCAACTCTCTTCTATTCTTCAGATGTCAGAATGTGCAGGTGTGGTGTAGCGTGTGCTCATCTGGTCCTTCTGTTCAAGCCTCTACTGACCAGCGTTTAGTCAGACTCATATTTATTCACGTTGCGTCTTGCTGGTTTCTACTGCTACATTCAGAACACGGCGGTTTTTTAACGGCGTAAATGAACCAACGCACACCCCCCATCGGCCCACCCACGCACACACACGCGCACACACACACACACACACACACCGCACATCTGACACAGCGGCAGGTCGTCCGTCCAGCTGATGCTGGCCGACCCTGGAAGAGAGAGGTCAGCGGAGATAGCAACACGACTTTAATACTGACATAAGACAGATGTAAAAACAAACCGTATATAGCTATACGTGATTGCCATTACACACAAAGGCGCATCTGATGTCCAGCCACTGCATTATAATTGACATCCAATTCGATCCTATTCGGGGTATTTAGGTAGCATTGCTACCGTAGCTAGCCATGAGAGTCTCAAATCAAATGTAACACAATGGACTGGATGAAACAAGATAGCACTATGGTGGCTTAAAAGTTTTGCTTCGACAAGAAATGCATGCCATGGTTTGCTATAGCAACAACCTGACATATTTATATATTTAGCCAACTGCTAGCTAGTCGTCTAACGTTAGCTAGCACTAGGTTAGCTTGGCTAGAGCGATTGCAAACACACAAACCAGGCCCCTTTGTACGGATAATGTCATAGAATTTTACAACTAGTCTCAAGACTATTCAGATAGCTTTCTGTTCTTAAAAACCTATTGATCCAGTCCCCTGCCTTTTGCTATTGTAAACACTTTAAACCTTTGTTCCCTCTCTCTTTTGTAATTCCAAACACCTCCTGAACCTCTGTCTTCCTCACTTCTCTTTTAAGACAGAGACCCCTGTTGTTGTATCCTCACCAGGACAAGAAGGCCTCACACTTCAACCTTCCCGTCCTGGCTCAGGTCTTTTGTTCCTTTGTCTATATTCAAAGTGTACCGCGCTTTTCTTTGCATCCCTCGACCACTGTTTGATATCCGTCACCTTACTATGACGTATATAGATGAGTCAGCCAACCAAATGTCTGCTAGCGTCACATCCTTGTATTGAGCACATATAAGGCGGTACCAGACGAGCTTGGGCTCACTTCTTTTCTGATGAACCACTCTGTGTTTTATCTTGAGGTCCTTTTGCAATCGTATTGTTTTCTTAATAAATCTGACTGAACCTTTTTGTGCGAACCTGGGCAAATACTTTATTTTTGACTTAAGATCAAAACTTCTACAACAATAACTAGACAGACTGACCCGCATACGATATGCAAACCTTGCCAGAGATCAGTGTGCATGTTTTCAAAAGGAGAAACTCTTAATTATCTTACGCTTTGCATCAGATTCCTGCGCTGGGACGGCATCTTGGACGGAACTCTGCTGTCCAGTGTTAATTTTGACAGCAAATTATGATTTTGTTTTAGTCATAGTCTTTTGACTAAAATGCCATTTAGTTTTAGTCATATTTTAGTCATCTGACTTGTTTTAGTTTTAGTCTAGTTTTAGTTGACTAAATATCATTACGACTTTAGTTGACAAAATCTACCATAGATTTAGACAACTCAAATTTAACAGGCTTAGTTCAATCAATCAATCAAGTTGGATTTATATAGCGCCCTTCATGAAACCCAGAGCGCTTTACAGAGTCCAGTATTCATTCAGACAGTCATACCGGTGGTGGTCAGATACATCTGTAGCCACAGCTGCCCTGGGGCAGACTGAGAAGCGTGGCTGCTTCTGTCAGACAGTTTCATAATGAAGCATTCCTCTCCCCCAGTCTGATGCTAACTGTGTTTGTGCCTGATAGAGCAAGCTATAACATTATCATGTCAGCACTAGTTGGCTAGTCAGGCTAGCTAACATCAGGCACAGGCTAGCTAACGTCACACCGGAGAGGGGCTATGGCGGCGCCAGGTAGCTAACTGTTCGTGTCTTATCCATCTAGCTACAGTATAACATTAGACAGCAGCAGTAGTTGCTTAGCTAGCTTACCCAGACTAGCTAACGCTAGATACCCCCGCCAGCCGCCACAAGCATAGCCCCACTTGTTGCTACACAGTGTAACGTTAGCTAACCTGTGCCTTACATTAGCTAGCCACTAACGTTAGCGTTGCAATGATCAGACACTTCAGTTCTCCCCCACCACAAACCTACGTGAAACACTGATTTCTTTTAGCTTGTATTGTATTTGAAGTATTTCAGAGACACACCAGCTTGGTTTTAGCTAATACAGTAACGTTAGCCGGGGGTGGGGGGGTGCTTACCTTCTCGTGAATTTCGGGATGACTGTTCTCCAAATGTCGCTTTAAGTTTGTTGTATTTTTGCCAGTAATTTTCACCCCACACGGTTTACAAATTGTTTTGTTTTCCTTTGCATCAAATATGAAGTTTATCCAGACGTCTGCTCTCCTCTTTCTCCCGGTGTGTGCGAACGTTGACAAAGACATTTCTGAACTGTGGTAATTTACTGAACAGTTCAGGCGCAGCAGTCGTATGCTGTTAGTTGACTTCCCGCCGGCCGGTGTAGCAACGGTACTATTCAAATGTAGGCCTATACACACAGGCTACCTGTAGGTTATTATATTATATATAGGGCTAAATACACACAGGCTACCTGTAGGTTGCATCCAACTCGTTCTATTAATACATCCATGATCCAACTGCGCACATCCCGAACCTCGACATTCTGATTTGAACTTTTCCCATACGTCCCTCCATAACCATTTTAGTCTAGTTTTTATTTGTTGACGAAAATGTGAATAGATATAGTCATAGTTTTTGTCATCATACATTCATTTTTATTTAGTTATCGTCTCGTGACGATAACCCCAAAAATGTCGTTGACGAATAGTTTTCGTCATAGTTCTCGTCAACGAAATTAACACTGGAGCGGTCACAACCGATTTCTAGGGCGCTCCAGTTGTTGTGTGAAACTGCCCGTTCTCGGACGGATGTTTGACCTAAAAAAGACCCCGTAGTCAGATGCGCTGTGCATTGTGGGGCGCACTGTTTGTTTACTTGACTCTCCAGTGGAGTGCGAGCTAGCTAGCGAGCTAGCTAGCGAGCTAGCGCAAAGGTGATGAGGGACTGAATAACTGAAATATTCAAACTTTAATAACCGAAATAAGAGGACAAGAGACATAAATAAGCACTAGTGCTATGAGCAACAGGCGTTGTAACATCTCCATGTTTACGTCTTGTTTACATCTCAAGCCGGTCTACTCATGTTTACAGCCGTCGTCATGGAAACATCATTGGTGCGTACTACATCTTGCGTGGCCTTGCGAAGCTTGCGCTAATGTAGTTTGCGTCGACTATGAATAGGCGCGGCTGTGCTTCTCCAAAGTGCGCCGACTTCTTGTTTCAGTCAAAACCAAGTAGGCCTAATGATTTACGTCCTGCAAAATATACATCTTTCTATCCAACAATGAATGTTTAATTTGCCAGTGAATGTCTGTTTTGCCAGTGCTCTACAAGAGTATACACGTGTGTGTGTGTGTGTGTGTGTGTGTGTGTGTGTGTGTGTGTGTGCGCGTGCCCAGGCCTTTGGCCCATAGTTCGCCAGTTTACCTACTCTTTTAGCTTACCCTGTGTTGTTAGTCCTGCCTGTTGTTTTGTCTCATTGGTCTTCTCTGTTCTTGTAAAGCGTCCCTGGGTGTATTAGAAGGCGCTTTATAAATCTAATTGATCATTAATGTTGTTTCTCTGTTTTGTATTTTTCAGAAAAGAGAAGCACACACCAGCCACGTTATCCACGCCAGTTTCCATCCTAGTTGGTTCTGCTGAGATGCGTTCAAGACCACCGGCTTTGCTATCAGATATCTTGTTCATAGCTTGATACACTTCATGAGATGGATTATTTATTGATTTTATTAATTTATGGAGTAACAAGTCCATTGTTTGTTTGTTCATTCCAGTGAAAAATTACAAGTAAATGATAAGTTTGGAGAAAGAGAACCTGTTTCCATGGTCTTTTTATTTCCAGACATTCCATGAAGGTTTATGTGGTGTGCGCTAGCTTTTTCTGGCGGAATGCCGCTGGAGGAACTCTAGTGTATAGCCGTCGGCAGGCCGCCGAGATTTTACCCCCCTCTGAGTAGCACATCAGCGCTGGAGGACCTCTGGTGTCCAGCTGTCGGCAGAAAGTCCAGGATTACCCCACCCGCAACAACCATATAAAACAATATTATACAATTAAAATGATAGGCTAAGGCTCACATTGTTTTATTTGAAAGAGCACACTATTTAATTAATTTCTGCTTTTATTTCTACACCAAGGAAATACCTACACAAACGTTTGAGCAGTGCAGTATAAACTTGAGAGTACTTTGCACAAATTGCATGGAATAAATGAAGGCATATTGTACACTAGTTTGGTCAAAGAAAAAAATGATAGGCCTAGTAGACTAATAGGAGGTGATACTTTTTTATACTGTAAGGTTACTAATTAGATAACCAACATTAGTAAAGCTTTAGTTAGGAGTAACCCGCTTTGTTGTAATATTGAGGAGCAATCCTTTAATTTCATGTTTTGTGTGTAGCCTAATGTATAATTAGACTGATAATTGTATGTAGGCACATTATTTTTCTGTATCAAGATTTACCCTCTAGGCCTAATAAAATATGCCTACAAATCAATAATTTTGCAACCTAAATGTGAGTAATGAATGTAAAACAAAGAGTGCAAGGCATTATTTACTTCGTAGGTGACAGGTTGGGTAGGCAAATGACATGACGTTAAACACTCTGGTACAGTAGGTGGTGGTGCCGCCAGTAACCCCAGAGAAGAAGAAAAATATAAATAATTATCCCTCTTCCGGTTAATTTGAACTAACCCGGCCAACGTGCCCCGCGTCTGTGGAGGACAAACAAAGGCTGTAACTGTACTGTAAGTATTTCAATTTCAATATATTCATAGTTTGCACTATGTATTTTCATATCGCCCCGGTAGTAAATGATGCTAAAGTTTGGTGCAAGCTGCCCTTTTATAATGATTCTCTATGCTCTCTCTTCCCGATGTTAGCTAACGTTAGTCTGCTGGCTAGCTAACTTGATGAAGCATTTCTGTACACGGCTAGCTAAGTAACGTTAGCAGCATACCTAGGCTAGTGCTAAAATTACTCTGTCGCCATGAGTGTTATACGTTCTGCATTTTGTGGTAATTGTAACGTTGAGTTGGCAACTTGGAAACATTTCAGTTGTGGCCGTTTCTTGAACTTTTGTGAGGCGTTGTGGAGGGCCTTTGTTCGTTGGCCACCATTAGGCTGCCTGACGCGAATTCATCTCGGCTAACGTTAGCTAGCTACAGTTTTGGCAATGTAATCGTCGTCTGATTGGCTATAAGCCAATCTTTAATCATTTTGAGAGAATAGCTAACTTTCCCAAATGCTCTGGCAACGTCTGTGAAAGTTCCCATGGTCAATGAGTAGGCTGTGCTAGGTAGGCAGTTGGCACTACTAGCTAGCCAAGCTATTATTGCTAAAATTAGCCATCTTATTAGATTCTGCAAAACTGCAGGGCTGCGTTCCGAATCGCATACTTCTACTTCTTACTACCAGTACCTACTACAGCTGCCCTTAGAAAGTACGTACTTTGCAAGCAGTAGACATCCAATTGGGACATACTACTCTGTCATAACATTGCGCCCTGAAATCTGACCACAACCGTCGCAGTCCATAAAGCGACATTCGCCCACAGCTGTCCGCAGAGACGCGCAAGATTCGAAATGGTTGGCGCAGTAAATCCCTTGCAGATGCACGAGAACACCATTCATCGAGCTCGCCAGAGACGCCAATACCGTCGGACGACAAGAGCTCTCCTGTTGTTCCTTTGCAATGTATGTAGTTTGAACTGAATTGTACATTCTAACCTGATCAAGGTATTTATCCACGTCAGTAAAATTACATAATGTATTTCAGTCATTGTCATTCTATGTCCTGTCTGCATGTGAAGCAGCCTCATTTAACTTTGTAACGTTAGTGTAAACATTCTTGCCAATTCTGTTGTGTAATTTAGTTGACTGAACCTACATTTTACAAACTTTGATATGTGACAGATCATCATCAGATCATTGCAGTCGTAATGTAGTGTCCTTGTATCTCAAACTGGAAATAAACCATTCATGCAATTAAGTTAACTTTTTATTTCTCATTCATTTCACATTCAATCACCATACTCATATTCATAGGATGTCCAACCTACAACATATTGCCATTCGAACCTCAATGCACCCATCCTGCAGCTCTACTTTGATGGCGTGTCCAACCTCCGCCCTGACCTCCGCCTGACAAGAGCATCCATAGCAGCACTCACAGGTGCTCTTACCCTGGAGGCTGAACATGGCTGGGAAAAGATCTGAAAGTCCTCATGTTCCTGTACTGGCTTGCCCATGCAGCCTCCTACAAGGTAGTCTCGAGGGCTTTCGGCATCCCCAAGACTACAGTCCACAGGACCATACACAAGGTCAGCCGGGCAGTGGTTGGGCTCCTGAAGAGGATCGTCCGCTTCCCTCAACCAGACCACATTGAGGAAGTGGGTGCTGAGCCAGAGGGAAGATGCATCCTGGGTGATGGTGGCTACCCCTGCCTGACTGCCCCCATCCGTCTGATGATGCCCTACCGTGAGCCTGTCCAGAACGCTGTGCAGGCCAGGTACAACAAGAAGCTGTCCAGAGCCAGGTGCATCATAGAGCGCTCTTTTGGAATGATGAAGACCCGTTGGCGTTCCATCTTCAAGTCCCAAGAAGTGAGCCACACTTTTGCACCTGTTGTCGTCACCTGCTGCACCATCCTTCACAACCTCTGCCTAGACAACGGCGACATTGTGGAGCCTGAGGAAGATGATGATGAGGCAGGAGAGAACGGCGATGGCCCAGAACCTGGAAACAGGGATGTGGAAGCAGGTGAAGGTGTCAGAGATCTCCTGGCTGCAGCAGTGTCTGCACCACTTGACTGTGTTTCAGCTCTCCAAGAACACGATTACACGATCCAACATTAGGATACACAGCATCACACCTCATTGTTTCTTCACCAAAACCAAGCTTGGTGCCTGTTCATTTGTTCTTCATTTTGTATTGTCACCCTCATTTAACACGTGTGATGTATAAATCCAATGATCAATCATGATAACTACATCTAATGATCAATCATGACTTGTGTATTGTGTACTGTGTAATCCACACATCACTTTGTCCCAGTTTCACCTGTAACTTTGAAGTCATGTCAACGGTTTCAGGGCCACTGGTAGCCCACAGTTGCCTCGCTGTGCAGGACTTCTCAAGGAGAGAAGACTAGAATCCTGGCATCAGAGGGGAATGTTCAAACAGACAAAGAGGAGACAGATATACATGCAGTTAAAATGATGGCCAGACAAGGAAAAAGTGTGGATGCTTTGAAAGACCATTTCAGGTCCAGTGGAGGCCAAGCTACCCCTGTCAGTCATCAATTATTCAACACTCAGGATACAGTATATTTGACTGATTGAGCTCTAAGAAAGCACAGGTTAGTTGAATAGACGAATAGACAGGTTAGTTGATAGAAACATTTAATGAGGCATTTTAAGCAAACAAATGAAGCAAATTAAATTTGGCATATAGACATGCTGCAACACAAGACAAACAAAACAAACAAAGCTAAATTATTATTTTTCGGTGAGTGCCTCCAGCAGTGCCAAAAAGCGGTCCTCCCGCCTCTCCTCTCTTGACCGAGACTCATCCTCTCTCCTCCTGCCCTCCTCGTCTCTTCTCTCCTCCCTTGTAAGTTTTATTAGTCAGGTGCACATCATACAGGTATAATATGCACTGGAATGCAATTGCTAGCTCCCAAATGTGCATAGTACAGTAAAAAATAGAAGTAATTAAGTAAAAGACACTAAAAATTGAAAATAAAGTAAAAATACAGCACAATCTTGTTACACTGAGGGAGACTGGAGTAGTCCACACCATCTTGTATTTTTCATACCTTGTTCTGGCTGCCTCCTCTCTCCTCCTGCTCTCCTGGTACCTCTCCTCCTCCCTAGACCTGGCCACCTCCTCTCTCCTCCTGCTCTCCTGGTACCTCTCCTCCTCCCTAGCCCTGGCCACCTCCTCTCTCCTCCTGGCCTCCTCTTCTCTCCTCTCTCCTCCTGCTCTCCTGGTACCTCTCCTCCTCCCTAGCCCTGGCCACCTCCTCTCTCCCCCTGGCCTCCTCATACCTTTGCCCCTCGAGTGCCTGCTGTCTTGCCTCTCTCTTCTCCATCTCTCTAAACTGTGAACCAAGCAAGCAGTGACGTCACGGGATAGCCCGATTGCAATCCTAATGCTAGCCTAATAGGACTTTAATCCAACGTCACAGCAACGTTATTTAATGACGTTGCAGGGACCCATATTGCCAATGTTTCTGCAACGTTGCAGAAAAGTCTAATTAGACTTAGGAGGGTAAAGTTATTTTCGACCTTAGATGGACGTTGTCACAACATCGCCTGATGGTAACGTTGCAACTTACCTAAGTACAACTTATGTGCAACGTTGCTGCAACCCACTGTGTTAGTAGGGTAGTAAATGGCTAATCGAAGGCATACACACAACACTGGTGACTGACTTTGTATTTTTGTTTGAGGTTCTCCCATTTCTTTTTAATGGTGGCTGGTGTCACCTTCCCCTCCAAGCCATGCTCAACCACAAACATCCTAAGGGGACAAGGAACATGCCCAGCAATGACAAATGCTCCTTTCATCACATTTCGGAAAATAGGGTCAAGTGTTACTCACTCAAACCACTTTATCGCTGCATTCCTCTTCCCAGTGAACAGCTACTCCTTCTCCACCCTCCACTGAATGAGTCTCTCAGTATGTTCAGAGACAGAGATAGAGATTCCACATTTTATGACACACAACTTGAACGTCCTTCACTATTATCAACTGTAATGTTCGTGCTAGGATATAAGAGTTTAACATAAATAGGGCGAGAACAGAGCACAATTCAACTTTTGTCCCTGCCGAGTGGGACAAAAGTCTCATAGGAGAGGGGCAAAAGTTGCACTGCTGCAAAGTGTGTCCTATCTCTGTTTTTTGGGCATGTAATTCTAGTTACTTTCAACAAATGTATTATTAGACATAAAATCATACTAATATATAGCCTTCAACGACCTCCTGAGCTGCCTGCCTGATGGTCTCAGGGCTAAAGAGACCGCGCATCGTTTTCCTCACCCTAACTATTGAACTTGTAGCCCTCCCCAACCCCCATGAAATTCAAATGAGTTTGAGCCTACATTGACATGCAAATATGCCATCTGTTTGCAGGTAGCGAATGTCAAAGGACAGCTGTTGGCCTGTAGCTGTGTTCTACAACATCCTAGACCTGGCTGCAATTAATGCACATATTCTGTACAAGGAGTGCACGGGCGTCAACATACCTAGACGAAAATTCATTTTTGAGTTGGTCAAGGAGTTGTGCGCACCCGTGAGGATGGCCAGGGCTGCGCGGGCAGCAAGTGCAATACCAGCACGTAGGCAACTTTTGCCTGAAACACCCTCCCCATCTGCTAAAAGGAGAAGGTGTCAAGTCCGCCAATGTGCAGGGAGCAAAACTTGTGACATCTGCTTCTCTTGTAAGCGACTGGTCTGTGGCAAATGCTCTAAAAATGCACCACCAATGTGCAGGGAATGCTAACTTTGGCAAATATAGCCTACAGGGAACAAAGGCCTCTGGTTAGTGCTTATGTCCATCTTAGCTAGTTTAGCTAGCTAGCTACCCCCGGACCCTAACTCTAACCTAGCCCTCACATTAACCTTATCCTAACCCTAACCTTCACCTAACCTGCGATATTTTAGTAAGCACTCGTTGCTCGGAACTAGCCTTTTTTTTTTTTTTTTTTGCCCGGAACTAGCCAATCGGAGGCAACTTCCAGCCGTAGACGTTTCCCTTCCAGCCATCACCTGATTGGGACTTCAGTGCACGAGGGCGGGATTTCTGGTCATACATGTCACGTCCGTTTTTTTGTAAACAAGCAAGCACTATGGCGTGTTCCAGGCAACCCGTAACCCGTGTTTTTCCAACCTTCTACATGTGAAAATGCACTGGAATGGCAGTCAAACCCGTAACTTTCCACCCGTGAACTCGTACCAGATCGATGTTCTCCCAGTTGCACTCTCTGATGTCACACAGCCCTCTAAACAAGATGGCAGCCCACATGGATACAGCGACAATGATAACTTTAGGGCAACGTAAAGTAAATTTGTACGTTGTAATCAAAATAATGCAAACGATTATGCACTACAATCTGCTATGTGTATGTAATGATGCCCAAATATGTTGACAAGAGATAGCTAGTGCCAGCTAGCTAACATTAAGGTAAACCTGAACTTGACCACGCAAACGGCGATAAGTTGATGATGTCAATAATGTACGATTTCTTAGCATAACGAATTTAGGCATAATGTTTAGCTTGCCAGCTCTGATAGTGTAAATCTCAAGCTGTTGCCATATTGGCTTGTTTACATTTATCAGTTTGCCTGGAATGCTATGAAGTCCTGAGTCGTGACTTGAAGTCGTAACTTACGGGCTCAAAATACTATGTGACGCACATTATTTAAAAATAAAGTGGAAACTTATTATTGTTGGTGTCAATTTATTTTTCAGTAAAATACAACTGTATGTGTCACACTCTGTTTGTAGCCCTCTGCAAATACCAACCCCCACCCATACAACAGTATACTACAACTACATAACATTGGTTGGATAGGCAAATAATAAACTATGTTTGAGCAAGCTAATATTACCTACCATTAGCTCAACCGGGCCAGTTGCCAGTTAGCGATGAGAGGCAGAGTCCCAAGCCCAGTTGATAGCCTCCATCTTGGGATGAGGGTTGTGCAATTGGCCACTATCCAGCTTCATACACCCAACGTTAGGCTAGCTAAGCTAGCTAGCAAGCAAGCAGTTGCAAAGTTGCAAAAATGATGCAGGGGGCAATATCTCTCGCTAGCTATGCATGACGTATTATATTATTTTAAGAGTTGGCCCCAAAACACAAAAACGTTAATTTGAAGTTAAAAGCTAACAAAAGCTGAGGCCGTCTATAAACTGGGGCCGTCTCATTCATGACGGCGACAGGCACTAGCCTGGCAGACTGCATCGAATAGTTATCAAACAAGCTTGAGAACTAACGTTAGCTGGCATAATCCAATAATTCCCCCAAAAGAACCCCTCCACTGCACAAGCTTTTTACCAAACCTAGCTAAGCACAAGCTACTGAGTGCAACGTTAGCCCTGCTAACGGAGAGAACGGATTTGGAGGAGATTGTTGCAGCTGGTGCTAAATGAGGCAAAGGAACATGTCAAATAGAATACAACAAACATGCGGAAAATGTATTCAATCACTTCTTCTTACGGCTTTCCAGCAGTGTCGATGCAACTATTACTGCCCTCCACAGAATGTTGCTACAGATGTGGGAACATAAGAAGTTAACTTGACCCGCGGTATTCTAACAGGCGTTTTACGGCATTCCGCACCACCGCTCGCCTGCCCATAGGGGCGCAGTAATACCACTCATTGACCCATTGCTGTAGCTCATCTCGCACATTAGATGAGCCTACCGTTCTCAAACTCCTTGTTCTCTGTCTGGTTGTAATTTAATTATTACGAACAAAGCCTATCTATTTATAGTTTCTATCTCTGTAACTGTCGCCGGGTCTATATCTGTTAACTGTCGGGACAAGTAGAAGTTTAATACATTAGGCTGAGTGTTCTCATATGGAACATGGCATCAGGACGAGTAAGATGGCTAACGGAGATGACCAGAGATGTGTTTGAAATGGTTCACTCACTCCCTCCCTATTACCATGGATGTATTGAGTGTGACTCATAGTGAACTACATGGGGAATGATTTAACAGTTTTGGGACACATGGAATGTAACTGCGTAAGATATTCATGACTCAAACAAGCAGACGCGCGGATCACTGATGGCAGCAGGTTGAAATATCAGGTAGTATTCAGGTTCCATGTTTAGTTGAATGATAAATCCCATATAAATGGTTGGAATTCTAATGATGTGCAAGTGTGATTTTGTCAACTTTAGTGCTGTCTGCTAATAGCAGGCTGTGAAGCTGCACGATAAGACCGTGATAGCAAGTTAGCTCACGACAGCAGCTTCCATAATATTAACGGTAGCTGTCGGTGGCTAAAAAGCAGATAGCTAACTTTACAACGATGATTCCTGTAGCTATTTTGATTTTGATGCTATTAGTTCAACTTTTGTTTCTCGGGCAGGAACGGAGACGAACTCGCATTAGCAGCAAAGCAGCTAGAGGAATGATCTTAACATTATCTAACTGCTTTAGCTACTGCTAGCTACCGTCTTCTTCCCTTCTCCTTCGGTAAAACATGGCACCGTTGTGTTGTGGTATTGTGGAGGGCTTAGGCAGAAGCAGGAAGAGAAACCACTTTTGCCCGATATAAGTAAAATAATGGCCTCATAAGCATTTTTCGATTGTAAAATTGTGTTCACTTGTTTTAGTTTGCAAACATATGCAATTTTCTTAGCATTCCCAGCTTTGTATGTAGTTTTAATGTGAAAGATACATCTTGAATGCAGTCAAGACAAATTGAATTGCCTCTTAACTTTTGTCAAACCCCCTGGTTCCAGTCAATTGGATTATAGGCTATAGGCTACTTTTGTTTACAATGACGTTATCTTATGAACACAAATAGCTTAACCTATAGGCCTACATAAAAACAATAGCCTAAAACCATGTTTATTTACAATGTATTTTCTTTCATTGATAGCATGCCAATAGTTAGGGTGAGGAACGACGCGCGGTCTCTTTAGCCCTGAGACCATCAGGCAGGCAGCTCAGGAGGTCGTTGAAGGCAATATGTGACCGCCGCTGGTAATTTGGTCCTCAACTAGGCATTTTCATTTTTCAGTTTTTTACAGATTATGAAAGTGCAGATTGTAAGCTTTCAAATGAGGTCTCATACATTGAAATCTGAACATATTTGAAGAAGATATGCTTATTTGAATGCTAGTACTGCCAAATCAACTTAGCTGAGAAATCTCCCTCCAAAGTTCTCCAACATTTTCACACCTCTGACTGCCAGGTAATGGGCGTGAACAATGGCCTGGTAACCCCTCCCCCAGCCACTCCCCCACTGGACGATCTGTCATTATCTGTCAGAGTGGCTGTCAACTTGGGGTATTAACTGAGAGTGGCTGCCAAGTGAGGTGCTCTCTCACTGATGACCCCACACTCTGAGTCAGTATTAATCTTGTGTTGTGAATGCAGTTAAGAACAATATAAGATGAAGTTCAAATTTAACGTTCTTTATTGTCACATACATGATATAAAGTACAAGCATAAGTAGTTAAGTGTACAAAAAAAGGCAACTGTCTAAGTGTTAAAGTGTACAGTCAGTTGTCTGTTTTATAGACAAGGTGCATAGTGTTCATTGTGATCAAGTGTACAACAAAGTAATAACAGTCCCCAGCTCAATACTCAAGGTAATAACAACAGTACTCAGCTCAGTATTCAATATTCTAACAATGCAGTCTGTGCAAGTGTGGGCAAGTCTGTGCAAGAGAACAAGCAACGCTTCAGTATACAAACAGGAAAACAGGAAAGGCTGTGGCCTTTCTCCTGCAGTGCTGTCCGTCCTGATGATCTGCAGTGAATCTACAAGCGGACAGTCTTGTTCTGAGCTGCTGTGGAGTTTGGCGGGGGACATGTGACGTCTCGTCCCTCATCAGAACAGAACTCTCTGATCTTGTCAAAGAGATACGTCTGTCTGGCCATGTCCAGTCCGGGTGGGGCTTGCACAAGAAGACCTTCTCTGGGGGGCAGGACATCAGGCTTGCGCAGCAGCTGAAACTCGACTGCCGGTGCATCACGGTGTTCTCTGGCCACAACCATGCCAGGTCTCTCAGCATCAAAACTGCAATAGAATAGAAGGAAGAAAGTACATTCAACTATTGCCCACAGTACTGGCAGTCCATATAGATAAAATAGTACCAGAATGTGTTGATTAAATAGACTAGCTAATGCATGATAGGATGAACGTATTCTCACCTGTTGTGCAAAATCAAAGCTGTAGTGCATAGTGATCTTCTTGCTGGCTGGTATGGAGGGGTCCAGGGAGAGCTGCAAATCCTCACCTTTTTGCTCATCCTGTAACCAAAACAAAAAACAAAGGTGTCAGACTACCATAGCTCTCATGCTCTCTCATTCTGTTTCTCTCTATAATATAGCTACCTAGCTAGATATTAGCTACCACGCTGGCTAGTTTAGGAACAAAGGGCTAGCTCAGCTAACTAGCATGTTAGCTAACGTTAGCTAGCTAGCCTTTGTTAGTTTGTTATGCTAGCTAGACTTAGTCACTTGTTTAGAAAGGAGCTTCTGCTAAACGACTAACGTTAATGTAATGTAAACAGCACAGATAGTATAAAGATCAGCTTACCCCAAAGCAAAGCAGAATGCTTGGCGGTGGTGTGAATCTGGTACCTCGTTCGCGTTCGCTTGGTAGCAGCTTGCTTTGCTGATAGTCATCTCTGTATCACAGGTCATCAAGAATAAAACTCCGTGTACGAACGAGTCCTGCTCTGCTGGAGTTTTAGCTGCTCTTAAAACTCTTTCCATGTCCTGGATGCCATCCCCGTCTTCTCTTTAGCAAAAGCTGTAGCATCCTTGGTAAACTTGGAACTGAATGTAAACAGCCGGCGTGTTGTTTGGGAAGGGTGGGGGCGGAGAACCCGGAAGCAATAGCCAATGAAAACAAATCATGCTAATCGATCTGCCCGCCCCCAAGCCCGGCTCGAAATCAGCTAAAAACGAGCTTAGTTTGCAGACTAATTAAACGTATTTCGTGAACCTAAAACTGTTGTCTGTTATAGTAAGTGGGTTCTTCACAACTTCAACTTTGGTAATACAAAATAAAACAAAAAACGAAAAAAAACGTTTTTTTATGTATTTTGCCCTCTAGCGCATTTCGGGGTTTGCCGAGTTGCGGACCAAATCACCAGCCGCTGTCACATATATATTATTATGATATTATGTCTAATAATACATTCGTTGAAAGTACACAGGCGGATCTACTATACGGAATTGGACCGAGGAGTGTTCTCATATGGAACTAGGCTGCACACGCCCGCCCGCGACAAGAGCTGAATTGTAGTCAGCTTTCCCCGCTGCGTGCAGGACGCGTGCGTCCCCCGCTGATCCGAGCGAGAACGCAGGCGGAATGTCGCTCCCCGTCTGAAACGGCCTTGACTCCTGGAATCCCAAGGTCTTTCATATTGAAATTCTCTTGATGGTCTGGTAAGTTGGGAGACGTGTTAAGGGAGTGGATCAGTCGTGAGCCTTGACAGTAGGCTACCAGCCTGCGTTGCGCTCAGAACAAAGTTGGATGAATGGATGGACTTATTGGAATCCTGGAAAAGGTTTATTGCGCTCTAAAATCATGAAAGCATAAATGTAAAAATGCAGCAACAGAAGTAGTCTAGATGAGATGGTGGTTTAAATGAATGGCAACACATAAATTGAGACATAAATTGAGACTGGTGATAATGCTGATAATCTACAGTAGGGCCTACCTCTGGCTGAGTTCATGGTTACAGCCATTCATCTCTTACACATGGGCCTATACAATACTTGCACAATCTACTTTGGAGGTTAAATCCATCCATCTATCAATCAAACTAGCGAATTCAATGGCCGGTCATGGCAAAGCACCCGCTAACGCAGGCTACCCCCCTCCCCACGATCCAAGGCTAGGAAACCGGTTCATCCAGTTTATTTGAATATAAAAGAATTTGGGGGGGGTTACAATAGTCTAGTCCAGGTTCGCTGGCGAGTGACGAGCTAGTCAGATGGTGCATGCATGTGTGGACATTGTAGGCCGATTCTGTAAAACCTAAAGAATAAAAGTAGGCTGACAGGGAGGAAATCTATTCGTTTCATTGTTTGTGCTCTGTATGCACAAGATAGTTAATGTTCGGATATAAATGGCAGTATAGCGGGAAAAAACCCTATCAAAGGCCAAGATTAGAAGGGATTTGAAGATGTAATTGGTCATTTTAAATGGGCCTACTTTATCTTTTGATGCCTATTTGAACGGACTGCATCGATCAATGCAATGACTCTCCATGTTTTTCAGTTGTACCCTTTTCATCAATAAAACATCATTTTTACAACCATGTCTCATTGATTGGGAAGGCATTTAGAGCTGCCGGTCTATTAGCCTACTCGGACTCAGAGGAGGACATAACTGTTTATTGAGAAACAATTGCAGGCTGGGCTATATAAAGAAATACCACAATGCATGTAGTCTAGATATATTAAATTATGGTTAGGCTATAGCCTACACTACTTATGGTAGACTGCCCTCTCGCTCGCTAAGCAGGCTACATTGTGGCTGTTTTGTTAATCGCAGAAGCCTATAGCCTAGGCTACACATTAAAAAAAAAATTTTTTTTATATAGACCTAGAAGGAATCAGAATATGTGGAAATTTAATTTTAGCCTATTTTAATACAATTCAAATTCTGCTTAGAGGGAATTATTTTCAACGGACATTATGACCTGAGCATAATTAATAATTATCTAAGTTAATATAGGCCTATGAGAACGCAACGCTTTTTACGATAGGCTAGGCCTATGCGTCTTGTGATTGTACTGTAGCCTAGGCTACAACCTAAGGCTTATTTGGCCCTATTGAATTCATTTAAGCCTACTAGGCTACTCATTATTATCGAATTATCTAGTTGATATATGAATAAAACAATAAGTCGTTTTAATGGCTATGGGCTACTAGTTGTAGCTATACACGAGTTGATGCGCTCTGCTCTTACGCACGGTTGAGGCGGCAGCTCAAATACACTTCGCACATATCCTCTGCTATAGCCTCTCACAGCTGGCGGCCGGTATAAATAACTAAAAACATACACGATATTTTCTTATTTGAATGATCTTGAATGTATATATATTCAAGATCATTCAAATAACAAAATATTGTGTATATAGTGCATGTGAACGCACACTGTCAAACCTGCCGCTATCTATGCACAAGATAGTTAATGTCCGGATATGATTGGCAATGAGTGATCTTTACTCATGGCGACTATGTCAATTTTGTATGGATCCACAAGTCGATCAAGCTTATTTTTTCTTTGTATCGTGCTGAAGCCATATAGCCTACTGCGCTCAGACTTGGCTACATTAGCTGGTGCCCCGTCTTCAAATTTACTTCCGGGGTTTACGAGTAGCCTACCAGTTGAATGCGTTCCAGAAACAAAACGCAAAACCCCCACGTTCACCATATCTTTACAAACAAATATATTTACAATACTGTTATTTTGCGCATTTGACCAAACAGCCACCACGTCTTGACCCGACGTCAGTTACCGAGATAGATAGGCTACTGTAGGCCTAGATATAGGTGTTCGTAATAATTAAATTACATCCAGATGGAGAAAACATGTGTTTGAGAACAAGGTATAGCACCTTTCATACAGATAAATTCAGCTCAAAGTGCTTTACAACAGAGCATTTAAATTAAAGAATGTGAAACTTAATGATGCTTCATTCGTAGACTATAGGAGAAAAACACTGAGCCCAGCCTGCTAAATCTACTCAGAGACGCCACCTGGCGGTGGTGCATCACTAAAACGAAATAACACCCGTCTGAAATCCCACAAGATTTCCAACGGGATTTCCCTGCCAAATACCGCGAGGTGAAATGCTGCAGCATGTGACATTTCTAACTTCCCACATCTGTATATAGAATTCACTGAGGCGGAGGCAACGATCACATCCATGGCAGAGAAGGTCCGAATTGACCTCCATTCAGTGGAACCAGTTGTCCTCTGCAATGGAGAGGGCTATCGTTTGGTGGAGTCCAGTGGGACCACTGGTACGTTATAGTATTTACAGAGATGGTAAATTAATCTGATTTGGCTAAATGTTAACTTCAATACTTTTGCAGAAAGTGAAGCAGAAAGTGAAGTTTTCTTAAACGAGAGGAGAGGTGAGAATCTCAAACAAAACAAGAATGAAAATAAATGACATCACATGATGAACCCATAACCTAGGGAACAGGGTGTGGTGTGACACCCTGCTTATACTGGTAAAGAAATCACACATTCTATCCGTCAGCTCTGGGCTTCAGATGTTCTATTTGCGCCCGCACTGGGCTTCAGCCCTTCAGCTGTCTCTTTGAAACTAAATTAGGTCCCACCTCGGGAGTTATATGCACTTGGTAGCTCAACAAGATCATTACGTGCCCTTTTTGTAAGGTGAATTCAAGCCCAGGGTGATGCTTTCTTGATCCATTTATCTTTTCTTTTCTGTAGGACTCAGATTCTGGAACACTAATGCCCGGAGAATAGTTTCCCTTCTGGCAGGCTCTTTCGAAGAGCTAGGCAAGAAGAAGAAGAAAAGAACAAGGTAATGAGCATTGCATTTATCCAAACCAAATAATACAGCCACTGTATTTGAATGGGGACATGACATGGTTCAAACCCTTTCCAGACGCTATGCACCCACATTGAACACATTTTGTAAACATTTTCTCAAACTTGGTGCCCCCCCCCAGTGGCATAGATGACGGCACGCTGGAGAAGGTGGAGGAGCTGGTGCTGGCCGCAGAGGGGCTGCCAGCAATAAAAGAGTCCCTGCAGGAACTGGCAGAATATGCCAGATCTAACAAGATCAACACTGTGGCCATGACCAACGACCAGGTGATGTCGGTCAGGTTGGCATTCCGATGCCTGGTATGCCGAGGTTGGTATTAGGGCTGGGTTAAAAAAAAAAAAGATTAATTGATTCTGAATCGATTCTGAATCAAATGATTCTGAATCGATTTTTGAGTCCCAAAATCTATCTTTTATTTAATGAATGAATAAATGAAGGAATGAATAGTTAATTCATTCATTAATTTTTGGAAATCAGTATCGATACCCAGCCGTAGTAGGCCAGTTGATGTGTTGCATATCTTGGCAGTCATGTAAGTAAGGTTACAGCTACAAAAAAGTATTTAGTAACACTAACCGAATCGATATTAAATCGAATGGAATCGATTCTGAACCTTGTGAATCGGAATCTATTCTTGAAATTCGAAGCGATACCCCGCCCTAGTTGGTATATTAATTCTCTACAAACAAGTGGTTTATAAAACTGGAGATGCCTAGGGGGATACAAGGGAAACATATTTGGAAAACTGAGTTTAAGGTCTAATTGAAATGGAATTGCCTACTGATTTAAGTATTGTATTAGTTATTGCTAATATATTAATCACAATCCAGTTATTACAGTAGATGGGGAAAACCTGTCTCACTGTAATGACTGATTAAAACTGCTTGAGGCAGCCATTAATTATCTAAAATTGTTCTAATAAACCATTTTTCTGGATCTTGCAGGTGCAATGGTCAATCCAGTCGTGGCACCATGTTGCCGCAGCCTGGTAGGCTGTAGGGTCTGCATTGAGCAGTGGACGGCAAACTCCAACCATTTTCCCATTCTCATCTTCCTGAGATGTGCTATTATGGATATACATACCCGCAGTGTTATGTACATGCTATAGCTTTGAATAAATAATCCAGGGGGTGAGATATTAGTATATACAATACTGTTATCTGCATTTACATGTGTGGTGATGTCATATACACTAGATATTCTGACACACTAGATATAGTGGCACTGTATATGTCACAGGGTGAATTTCTAGCTAATTGGTCAGTGATTGGGCTCAGCTGTGGTCCATATTAGTAATTAGGAGGGGCGGGGAGGGTAGGCAGATCCCCTGTAAAAAGCCTAGTATTTTCAGTCTGCGGGGTTCGTTTGTTGGGTGTCGAGTGGACACCAGTCGAACTAGTAGGCTAGGCTTTCAGTGCCAGGTGAGAGCAGGAAAGTTTTCCTTTTTGTTGTTTGTGTTATGTGTCACGTCTGCGGCTGATCGTCTGCGGAGAGTGAGGACTGCGCTGCGGGGTCGGATCCACAGTGCACCGTGGTCCATCCAGTGGAGCGAGGGGAGGTCGGGCATAACAGTGGAGGGTGTGGATCCGTGTGGAGCAGTGCCATCCGGAGGAGGTGACCACACGCCGACCAGGGATCGGTGTTCTTCAAGAATGGACAGACATTGGTTGGGCTGTACTGTCCGCCTCGTCTCCGGAGAATCCACCTCTCCCTGGCTGCCGGTGTGGAGTGGGTGACGTTACTGGGCCACGCCTTCTTTTTTTTGTGCTTTTTGCTGCAGTGGACAGATATTTTTTATTTTATGGGGAGTCGAAGGTCGATCCCCACACCTAAGACATTTATGTTGTGTGTCCTGTATGTCAGTCCCCCCGTCCTCCCCATATCTAATTGTTAGTGGGTGTTTTCTAGCTTGTGGGAGGGGAATTACTGGTAGTTGGGATAGGAGGTGGAGTGAGTCTCTCTTGTGTAGTGGTTGCATGCCATCTTCCCCACGTGTGCAGTGCCAGACCTTTTTGGGGTCTAGTGTGTGTGTGCGCTAATTCACTTAGAGTGTAGTGTGTGTGCAAATTCACTTAGAGTGTAGTGTGTCCACAGATTGTAGTGCCTTAGTGATAATAGCCTACACTATTTTTGCAGTGCCTGGTCCAGGGTGTCTGGGTAGCTCATCCCACCTCTATCCTAGGCCTAAAGAAAACCCTCACCTCATTGGCTATTAAAGTCAGACCTGCTGATCCTATGTTTGGGGGGGGGGGGGGACCCTGTTTTCACCCATGAATATAATCTTAAGAATTTAATAAAGATTTATATATTTTAATCTTTCTCCTGGTCTTCTGTGTGGGGCAAGTGCTGAGAGATCCATTTGTTGCCTGTGTCGGGTGGAGTTAAGTGTCTCAGGAAAACCTGTGACGTATACATTAGTTGAACTCATCCAGGTCCCGGCTGGCTTGTGGGAAGAAGCTCTTCCTGAGTCTGTGTTTGCCATATGTGTGCGGTACCTTTTCCCTGACCAAAGAAGAGAGAACAGTCCATTGCCTGGGTGGCTGGGATCCTTCAGGATTCTGTTGGCCTCGGTCTTGCACCTTCTAGTGTAGATGTCCTCAAGGTGGGGGAGTGGCCCCCTAAGGTACATTCAGTCGACCACACCACTCTCTGTAGGGCCTTGTGATCCTGTGTGCTGCTGCTCCAGACTGATAAATGTAGAGTATATTTTATCATCAGTACATTGATAATGGGGTCTGCCCTACAGTAGGTGCTAAAAGCTACCTAGACAACTACTGTAGGTTATTGCTGGTGGAACATGTCACACAAACTAGTTCAGGAGGGTTAAACTTCCTAGGTCAGACAAATCAGATCTAAAAGACAGATCTAAAATCAGGATTGGCTCTTCCTAATAACAATCCACACAGGTGCATGTATGATTGACCCAAGATATGTAGGAGCATGGAAGGATCATCACCCTACTGGTGCCTATGCTAGTGAGCTCAAGTAGATTAGTTCAAGGTCAAGATGTAGGCTAGGGGTGATTCATGGTGGGTATGGTCTATCAGAAGGAGCTCACCTCATCCTGGGTTCTTGGGGTCTATCTTAAAGAGTAGGGGTCATCCTTGCTTGCAGGGTTTGGTGTTAGGCCTACCCTGCCTGCAGCAGCAGGATCATGAACGCCTCAAACAGGAGAACAGTTAGCTGGAGGAGCCTCTTTGCCCCAAGAAGTAGTTCATGTCTGCATCTCAACTGTCCCATATTCAATGCATTCACCAAAGAACTCTGGGTATAAAGGATTAATTTAATAAAGTTGAAATTTAAAAGCAAGGCTTTGGTTTTGTGGTGGCCATGGGCTTGTTTAAAATTCCAAGATTGACTGTTAATGCCCACAAAGATGATTGAATTTGGTCATAACTCTTATTTCACTGAGGGCAAACCTCTCAACTTGCACAAGCTGAGAGTTGTGTTATATCACTCAAAATAACAAAACGGACAGTGATCGGCATTTATTGTGTTTCATGGGGATATTTCTGTTACATATTCAGGATGCTGAGGCACATACTCACATTAAAACATCCATACATAAGTACAGCACACATTGAAGTAAAACTACATATAGTGTCATCACTACATGTCACTGGTCCATTTCACACACAGGTGTCTGGGGAGGATGACAGCGAGACTTATCAAGTTAATTACCTCATATCAGTTTGAGGACATTTTGCAGCCATGATAGTAACAGATGACAGACCGACAGTATTGATACCAGCTCTGGCAGATATGGTAAACAACAGTGGTGTAGTGGAGGGTCTTCATGGGGTCTATCCACTTCTTTATCCACAGTATAGGCCTACTCCCTTCTTTAAACACCACTAATGTAAAAACTGTAACATATACCCACTTCTTTACTCAGAGTTTACCCACGTAGGCTATTTAGTCACCACTACACCCCTGCTAAACAGGGACTTCTGCTGGTCATCTTAGTAAACTGACCAGCGCGGCAACAGCACTTGCTATTTCCAGGCTATTAATTCACACTTCAACTAAATAAAATAGTGTGTACATTAAATCAATCCATCCATATATATATATATATATATATATATATATATACGCTACCTGCGTGTTAATTAAACCTTGAGAGATGAGAGTGGCCATTCAATGCAATGGACTTTTATTTTGTAATGTTTGAACACGTTTTTTCACTTCCCGTGAAGCTAGACTGGGCCACGTGACCAACAGACCACGTGATTCCATTTATTCATTTCACCTTTCGAAACAAAATAATGAATATAGTGATAGATAACTGTGGGTACATTCTTCAGTCCCAAAAGGAATAATGATAAAATAACGGACGGAGAACCACATTTTGAAAGTGGTTTTTCCATTACTGCTAGACTGGACCACGTGACCAACAGACCACGTGATTTCATTTATCCATTTCACGGCTCGAAACCAAATAATGAATATACCGCGATAGACAACTGTGGGCACATTCTTCAGTCCCAAAAGGAATAATGATAAAAGGAACGAGCCGAGAACCAAAAAAAGGCCATTTTGGAAGAGGTGTTTCCATTATTGGTTTAGACACAAAAAACAGAATTATGGTCGATTTACCGTTTATTCGTTTTGAAATTATAATGGAATAAGGAATTATACGATGATACCCTGACCGTAGAGGTTTAATACAGTAAGCTAACTAGCTAGCTAGCAGAGTGTTCTCATATGGAACATGGCATCAGGACGAGTAAGCTAGCTAACGGTGCTGACTAGAGATGTGTTTGAAATGGTTCACTCACTCCCTATTCCCTATGTTGCTATGGATGTTAACAGCATTTGTTTGGTAACATTGTAAGAGCCTTACGTTGAGAGTAAGAGACACTTCTGCAAAAGCTATTAGCCAGGTAGCTCTGTTATTGATCAGTCAAGGAGTCCATTTCTCAGTTGTTAATATCCTCCAGGCTCTGGCTGTGGGCTTGGTGAGAGAGAGACAGAGACAGAGAGAGAGAGACACAGAGAGAGAGACAGAGAGAGAGAGAGACAGAGACAGAGAGACAGAGAGAGAGAGACAGAGAGAGAGAGAGAGCCTGGGGGAGAGTGCACAGGAGAGATCATTTCCTATCCCTTTTCCAAACGCCACATATACCAGAGAGAAAGTGCAACTGCAACATAGCTCGGTGATGTTCTCATACATAATACTGTGCATTGTTGTCCACCACACAATGGATTGGCAATGGCATTTGCCCCCCCTGATTGGCAAGCCCAATAGTTGTGGTTTGTACCAGTTTGTGTTAGGTCATCATTCATTTAAAAAGTGTATTTATTACTTAAACTAGGCTACCTTTAACAAAAAATATATCCACCAATGGCACAACTCAACTATTTCCGGTTTGATCTGTTACCTCAAAAAAATTAGATCTGACTGTAGCCTACTGCTCAGTGCTCAACAAGCTACAACTATAGCCGACCTGCTCACGATGGCGAAAAGAGCTATAAAAACAATTGACCACTTCTTCATAAAAAAAACAACAACTGGCAATGCTAATGAAGAAGCTACCACTCGAAATGACAGCGCAGCAGGTGCAATTGAAGGCAGAAGTGCTCCAGAGGCTATCGAAGCTAGCACTAGCAACATCACCATCGGCGAGGAAGCTAGCACCAGCAGGCAGTTGCAGTTTGATGTTGTGATGTTAAGCTTTCAAATCAAAGGTTATTTGTACAGTGCATTTCATACGCAGAGGCAACACAATGCACTTTACAGAGAACTAGGTGGGCATAGGTCCCACCCCCAAAAAAAATAGTATCACCCGGGGGTCAGAAAAGTGAGCTGTAAAAATTCTTCCCTGACCCCTCTCAACGAGATGATCGAGCAAGCTCCTGAAGTATGTTTGTCTAACGGCTAAGAACATTTATAAAGCAATAAATTACATTAAATTGCATTTTCAGAGTAAGAAAGGCTAAAATACATCATAGGAGAGACATGGCAAACACTGGTGTATGTCTGTGTGTGCGTGAGTGTGAATGTGCCTGGGCCCAGATAGAGGCGAATATAATAATTGAATATAATATCTGAAAATATTAAAGAGAGAAGGTCGAATATCATTTCTGAGCTCAGTTGACAGCCATAGCGCCCACAGAGCCACAAAATGCATTCATGGGGCTCTGTGCTCTCAGTTGTACTTGAGTTGGGGTGTCCTCACACCCCTCATTTCATAACTTTCTCCTTCCTCTTCTGGGTTTTGTGTAAGTTGTGTGTCTGACACTACTGAGCAAAGAAACCAGGCACTTCCCTTTTCCACCCCAATCCTGCAACTCTCACATCCCCTGCAACTCATTGGGACAATTGCTCAACTTCCTGCTTGGAAGAGCTCAGCTCAGCAGAACACTACGGAGCCCTCTCCTCACAAGGCCACATGTAGGGTGTGTTTCAGGCTCCTGGGTCTGGTCCCTAGACGCACTCAGCTTCAGCTGCATCATCTGGCTGAATCCCGGACCACCCCCAAATAAGGACGTGACACTATACTGTTACTGAGACACCAAACCTTTCTTTTCTTTTTTACAAAGCAAAATATACTTGGCAATGGAGAAAAGTGAATTGTGTCGAGTGCCCCCAGGTGGTGAGCTCTGGTACAATTTCATCGGGTGTGGGACAATGAGGCCGATGTCTACTGTAGGCTACTTGTCATGGTCACAACACAGCAGCGTGTAAATGTCTGCTTACAGCATACTCTCGATCTCAATCAATACTGTAGGTGAAAAAAGCACTGGTGGAGAAAGGACCGTGGCTATAATGTAGATATACTGTATGTACTATACAGTACAGTATATTGTAGTGCATTTTTATACTGTATTACATCAATATATTTGTATTACTCTCATGTAGTAATCAATTTACTAAGAATAATGAATAAACTTCACTTTAGGTAGAACTGTGTTATTATAACAGGTTAGTGACAACAGATGCCCTGTCCTGAGTAAACATTCCTTTGTCCCTGAGTCAATAAAGATAACACCTCTGAAGAAGAAGTCAGTTAGCCTACAGTTGTAACGTGATCTTAGGAGGACACAGGAAGAACCCAGAATTGCCCCAATTGTCTGGAGGGGGGCAGAGCTCAATGACCTGTTGACCAATTACAAGACTAGTTGATCAGATCTGTGTTAATGAACATCCCTTGTATGCAAATTTGTTTGTCCTGTGATATTTGGCCTGAAGCCAAGATATAAGCTCGCCACCTCGTAAAAGAACTTTAGTATTGCCGAAGATTTGACCCCGTGTAAAGGCATGCTCAATAAATTGTTGATTTGACCGCATTTTTCTCCTGAAGTACTTTTTTACCCAAAAGTGAAGAATTGAAATATACCACAATATCAAAACATCACTGGTCTGATCCGGCATAAAAGGTGGCCTGAATGGGGCTACATTTCCCGGCCTGAATTATTTCCACATTCCGCCCCTGATGTTGGGTATGGCCTAGTGCTCGGTCATTAAGTCATATTGACATGCTCGTGATGTCTAGATGAAGTTTGATGCGTTGTGCATATTGAATTGTCATTCGGATTTCTTATTAGCATACTGTTCACAACTGCCATTCTTTGTAAATAGATGGGACGGGACGGCAGAACTGTTTTTTTTTCTCACGTCAAAATGTTGCCCCCCCTACTCTCAGAGGGTAAAATCGCCTATGCCCCACACAATGAAATCGGAGGGGTGGCTATTAAAACGTTGCTTGTTTGTTCGATCTATGATATGTTCCAGAGACCACCACTAGGAGTGCTTACTACAGTTCATTTTTCCTATTGCCAATACATTTTTAGGAATTGTTTTATAATATTGGATACATTAGAGTAGAGTAGTGGATACATTAGAGTAGAGTGGAGTAGTGGTAGTTTTGGGCTAGGCCATCTAATGTCCAACCGTCCAAATTTTGGTCACGTCGAAAGGGAGGGTTCTGTAGGTGTTCCTCTGACATCTGAGTGCCTAAGGAGAAGTGCAAACCACCATGGGACCTTAAATCGGACAAAATATGTACGGTAGTCAACGGCAAGAGACAAATAATTTCTTGATCCCGTTTGAGTTGTGCCATGGTCATACACGTTTGTCAATTTAAAACATTGCTAAATTAACATGTATACATATACTGCATAATACAACAAGCCCCTAGGGTCTAGACAATCAAAAGAGTTTTAAAGAACCCTGGCCGATGAGCCCACTGCGCATTCATAGCAGATGGTCATACAAACTGGATAAGCAATAATGTGTCATGCAGTTAGTTTCAGCTCTAAATATTGGTTATTGTTCACAGAGTGTGGATGTCTCGCAATATCCATATGGCCGTGTTCCCCTTGCTCGGAGTTTGTTTCCCAAGCGCGTCCTCAGCCCATGCAGTACTTGACCGTGAGTGCGGGACTGACTGCAGTATACAGTAGCTACAGTATAGCTAAACTGATTACATTTAAAGAAGCTATATTTGTTTAATGCACTTGTGCTTGGCTGTAAGGGATGTGAATGGGATGTCACGAAACGTAAACTATAGCTGCTTATAAAGAGCAACAGTGATGCATGTGAGCAGTTGTGCTTAAACTTTCTAAATCGTTTTGCCTACGAGCCGATAGGCTTTTGCAATGCTCTGCTCAGAACAACCAAAAACCAACCTTGAAGGCAGCAGTAGTACCATTATGATGTCATAGATATATATATTTTGTGACTAATGTCACCATAACAACGGAATTCTGTTATACCTTGGGAACATTCTGAGGAACTCACAACTAAACAATTTCTTCAGAGTGAAGCCACTTCTTATTGTTTTAGCAATAGCCTTCATGCACAATGGAATTTCGAATATTGAAGTTTCTCTTTACAGCGGCTCTGTTAATAGCACCCGCAATGCGCAAGCCTCCAGACCCTGAGAATTTTCCGAACAGCATTTCAACTGTGGGACTTGAGCAGTTGTCTGCCACCCTGGACAGCTTCAGCCTACAATCAGCAAACATCTCACTCTCCGACAACGTATGCGATGCAACAAAGACAACGGAAATGGCACCAAATGCCCAGCTACAGTCACAAGATGCTCTCGATACCCTCAGCCCACCTGAGAACATCACCCAACTTGAGAACGTCACCCAACTTGAGAACGTCACCCAACCTGGGGACATCACCCAACTTGAGAACATCACCCAACATGAGAACATCACCCAACATAAGAGCCTCACCCGTTCTGATCAAAGCACCGTGGTGAAGATGGAGGTGGTTGGAAAAGATGTGGACACCAAGTCTGGCTTAAGAACCAGAACAAGAACCAGAACCAGAACCAGACTCTGGGATGGTGAAGTGAAGAGGGGAACCTCCTCCAGGGAGCTCGTTATGCGTCTGGCGCAGTGGGCCGGTTCTCTGGTGCAGGAACTCTATAGAAACTCCGGCTGCCATGCAGAGATCCTGTTAGGGTTCTACAGCACCCTGTCAGGGTTCTTCAGCGCCCTGTCAGGACTGAGAATGCTTCTCCGAATGAGGAACAAGACAACGGTCAAGGTAGGCGTGGTATCAAGCAGGGAAGCCCGAGGGTCAGATGAAGGTCATAGAAATTAACTCACATTCTCATTGTTACAAAAATCTGTTCTGATGAAGGTAGAAACTGAAACGTTGACTGATTAAAAGCAGAGAAAAAGTGTGTGCGGGAGTACGTTATTCTTCATTTGAAACTTTTAAAGGGATTTACTCCCAGCACCACAACAGTGTGAGAGTGTGCATGTTGGCATTTTCACTTGGGTCATAGAAATCAGACATGGTGGACTTGCCCGGTGTTTATGCTCTGTTTTTTTTTCCCTCTTCCTCAGCGAATGAGGAAAGAAAGAAAGGAGGAAAGAAGAAGTAGGAAGAGAGCCCTCCTGGAAGAGAGCGTTCGCTCGTCCTCCGCCCGGCCAGTCCACCAGGAGCCCGGCCTCGGAGGCGGAACCAGATGCCGTCGGCGCGGAGGAAGGGGGCGGGGCTACCGCCGGCGATAACCGCCATCACCGTTTGGTGTGAAGAAGGAATTTAAATAAACCTTCAGCTTTTGCAAAAAAAAACAAAAAACAAAACAAAGATTTATTTTATTACATTTAGAGTGACATGTGAATGATTGTGATTCTGTGAGTGATTCTGTTAGTAAGTGTAAGAAAAAGACAGAACTTGAGGAGTGGTCCACCTGCAGTACAGATGTGAGAACATAAGAATGTAACTTGACCCGCGGTATTCTAACAGGCGCTTTACGGCATTCCGCACCACCGCTCGCATGCCAATAGGGGCGCAGTAATACTACTCATTGACCCATTGCTGTAGCTCATCTCGCACATTAGATGAGCCTACCGTTCTCAAACTCCTTGTTCTCTGTCTGGTTGTAATTTAATTATTACGAACAAAGCCTATCTATTTATAGTTTCTATCTCTGTAACTGTCGCCGGGTCTATATCTGTTAACTGTCGGGACAAGTAGAAGTTTAATACAGTAGGCTAACTGAGTGTTCTCATATGGAACATGGCATCAGGACGAGTAAGATGGCTAACGGAGATGACCAGAGATGTGTTTGAAATGGTTCACTCACTCCCTATTCCCTATGTAGTGCTACCATGGATGTATTGAGTGCGACTCATAGTGAAATACATGGGGAACGATTTAACAGTTTTGGGACACTACATGGAATGTCACTGCGTAAGATATTCATGACTCAAACAAGCAGACGCGCCGATCACTGATGGCAGCAGGTTGAAATATCAGGTAGTATTCAGGTACCATGTTTAGTTGAATGATAAATCCCATATAAATGGTTGGAATTCTATTGATGTGCAAGTGTGATTTTGTCAACTTTAGTGCTGTCTGCTAATAGCAGGCTGTGAAGCTGCACGATAAGACCGTGATAGCAAGTTAGCTCACGACAGCAGCTTCCATAATATTAACGTAGCTGTCGGTGGCTAAAAAACAGATAGCTAACTTTACAACGATGATTCCTGTAGCTATTTTGATTTTGATGCTATTAGTTCAACTTCTGTTTCTCGGGCAGGAACGGAGACGAACTCGCATTAGCAGCAAAGCAGCTACAGGAATGATCTTAACATTAGCTAACTGCTTTAGCCACTGATAGCTACCATCTTCTTCACTTCTCCTTCGGTAAAACATGACACCGTTGTATTGTAGTATTGTGGAGGGCTTAGGCAGAAGCAGAAAGAGAAACCCGTCCTTAAATCAGAAAAAATATGGAATGGTAGTGAACGGCGTGAGAAGCTATTGTAAGCTAGACTGCAACGTAAACAACTGTACCAGTTAGCTAACAACTATGTGAACTCAAACTCCTTGTTCTCTGTCTGGTTGTAATTTTAATTATTACGAACAAAGCCTATCTATCTATAGTATCTATCTCTGTAACTGTCGTCGGGTCTGTATCTGTTAACTCATATGGAACAAGGTATCGGGACAAGTAGAGGTTTAATACAGTAGGCTAACTAGCTAGCTAGCAGAGTGTTCTCAAATGGAACATGGCATCAGGACGAGTAAGCCAGCTAACGGGGCTGACTAGAGATGTGTTTGAAATGGTTCACTCACTCCCTATTCCCTAAGTAGTGTTACCCATATAGTGAACTACATAGGGAATAATTCCTTCGGATATTCATGGAATGTACACACCAGTTAGCTAGCAACTACGTGGACACAGGCTGATCTACTATACGGAATTGGACCGAGGAGTGTTCTCATATGGAACTAGGCTAACACAGTTGTTTCAAGACCAGTAGTAACGTTTGTGGTTTCATTTTTGTCCTTCTCTTGGCTATTCTTGTTGGGGTGAATTGACCAGCTGTTTCAAATCGCCGGACAAGATGCCCGCTTCTATGACTGGATCTACACAGCAAACAAGCATAACAGTGCGTCATGAAGACTGACGACTTGCTACATTAGGCTACCTCCTGGAATCCGAAGGTCTTTCATATTGAAATTCTCTTGATGGTCTGGGGAGTTGCGAGACTTGTCAAGGGAGTGCATCAGTCGTGATCCTTGACAGTAGGCTATCAGCCTGCGCTGCGCTCAGCACAAAGTTGGATGAATGGATGGACTTATTGGAATCCTGGAAAATGTTTATTGCGCTCTAAAATCATGAAAGTATAAATGTAAAAATGCAGCAACAGAAGTAGTCTAGATGAGATGGTGGTTTAAATGAATGGCAACACGTAGCCTAGAGGAAAACATAAATTGAGACTGGTGATAATGCTGATAATCTACAGTAGGGCCTACCTCTGGCTGAGTTCATGGTTACAACCATTCATCTCTTACATATGGGCCTATACAATACTTGCACAATCTACTTTGGACGTTAAATCCATCCATCTATTAATCAAACACCTGTGGAATGGCCGGTCATGGCAAAGCACCCGCTAACGCAGGCTCCCCACGATCCAGGGCTAGGAAACCGGTTCATCCAGTTTATTTGAATATAAAAGAATTTTTTGGGGGGGATACAATAGTCTAGTCCAGGTTCGCTGGCGAGTGGCGAGCTAGTCAGATGGCGCATGCATGTGTGGACATTGTAGGCCTATTCTCTAAAACCTAAAGAATAAAAGTAGGCTACGTTCAACATTCATTGGAGTGGTCAAGTTGGATAGGCTAGTCTAATCTAAATAAATTGAGGACTTGTATTTTCAGTGTTTGCTGGTAGCGAATGCCACAGACAGACAGGGAGGAAATCTATTTGTTTCATTGTTTCATTGTTTGTACTCTATATGCACAAGATAGTTAATATCCGGATATAATTGGCAGTAGGGCGGAAAAAACCCCTATCAAAGGCCAAGATTAGAAGGGATTTGAAGATGTAATTGGTCATTTTAAATGGGCCTACTTTATCTTTTGATGGCTATTTGAACGGACTGCATCGATCAATGCAATGACTCTCCATGTTTTTCAGTTTTACCCTTTTCATCAATACAACATCATTTATACAACCACGTCTCATTTATTGGGAAGGCATTTAGAGCTGCCGGTCTATTAGCCTACATTCGGACTCAGAGGATGACATAACTGTTTATTGAGAAACAATTGATAGGCAGGCTGGGCTATATAAAGAAATACCACAATGCATGTAGTCTAGATATATTACATTATGGTTAGGCTATAGCCTACACTTTATGGTAGACTGCCCTCTCGCTCGCTAAGCAGGCTACATTGTGGCTGTTTTGTTCATCGCACAAGCCTATAGCCTAGGTTACACATTAAAACAATGTTTTTTTTATATAGGCCTAGAAGGAATCAGAATATGTGATGTGAATTTTAGCCTATTTTAATACAATTCAAATTCTCCTTAGAGGGAATTATTTTCAACGGACATTATGACCTGAGCATAATTAATTATTATCCAAGTTAATATAGGCCTATGAGAACGCAACGCTTTTTACAGTAGGCTAGGCCTGTGCGTCTTGTGATTGTACTGTAGCCTAGGCTACAACTTAAGGCTTATTAGACCCTATTGAATTCCTTTTATAGCCTACTAGGCTACTCATTATTATCGAATTATCTAGTTGATATATGAATAAAACAATAAGCCGTTTTAATGGCTTTGGGCTACTAGTTGAACACGAGTTGATGCGCTCTGCTCTTATGCACGGTTGAGGCGGCAGCTCAAATACACTTCGCACATATCCTCTGCACCTTGGCAGTGCAACTGCCACAGACAGCTATGGTGCACTTCATGCATTGGTAGACAGTTCTGTTCTTGCTGCAGCTTGTCTTCACCATGCAGGTATTTTTGGGGGGGGGGGTATTCTTCTGTGGACACTGCGAGGGGCGCCGCCGGTGGCTGTTTGGATGCCAGAGCGCGCAGCCTCTGTGTCTCTCCACCATTCCCCAGCGAGTCCAAGCTCCCCCAATGAATAATACTTATTTATAATAGCCTACATTGCGCGAAACTGTGCATATAATAGGCTGTAGCCAGCACGAAACTGTGCATTCCCTGCGGCCGGTATAAATAAATAAAAACATACACGATATTTTCTTATTTGAATGATCTTGAATATATATATTCAAGATCATTAAAATAACAAAATATTGTGTATATTGTGCATGTGAACGCACTCACTGTCAAACCTGCCGCTATCTATGCACAAGAGAGTTAATGTCCGGATATGATTGGCAATGAGTGATCTTGACTCATGGCGACTATGTAAATTTTGTATGGATCCACAAGTCGATCAAGCTTACTTTTTCTTTGTATCGTGCTGAAGCCATATAGCCTACTGCGCTCAGACTTGGCTACATTAGCTGGTGCCCCGTCTTCAAATTTACTTCCGGGGTTCCCTACTAACACACGCAGGTTGCGCAAACGTTCTACATACGGCCGCTATAGGTGACGATTCATCTGCGCCACGTGCGGAAATTACGCTTCCATTTACGGAAACGCGAGATCTGCCGATTAGTAGCTGCTACGTAAGAACGTCACGTCGTTCATAAATCGCGGCCGCGTGCTGAAAACGCACGTGATCACGTGGGCAGGAACTTCCGTAATAAACGTACTTGGCTGACACTTGATCTACACGTGAGCAGCAAGTACCGTCGTAGACTGACTTGGCTGACACTAGATTTACAGGTATTTATATGACTTGGTCTGCACGTCCTTTTTGCACGGTGCATATATAGTCTGGTCACTTACTTATGTCACTCGACCGTAATGGAGGGTGCAAGTGCACTCTCCAGAGGGTGTAACCCTTACACAACAGGAATTCCCCAGGGCCAGAAGTAAACAAGTGAAAGACTGGTTAAGAGTAAACACTAAATCTTTATTTCTGTAACCCACACGTAATTTCATAAAATACTAAGACCATGAACCCAGAGAGGGGGTATTCTCTATAGCCTGCAGACCACCCCAGTAGTTGTTTCCCCACCCCACCTGTCCTGCCCAGAAAATACACTACACACGTGGATATAAATGCCCTACACACAGGCCTATAGGCACATCAGGGTAATTCCTGCACTCAATATTGTTACACAGCAAACGGCCTGAGCAATGTAACACACAAACTGGCTCAGGGAATCCTCAACACACAATAGGCTACTTCCTACACACTGGTACCACACAGAAACAGAAGAGGGCTATAGGAGCAGGGAGGCTAAACAGAGGTTACGCCTATAGGTCCAGAGATATTCCTCCCTGACTAGCTATGTCGGGGAAGCCGGGAGCCAGGATACCTACCGCCACAAAGGCGGGCTACAAGTAGCGTCCTCCTGGCGGCTTGAAAGGGCACAGCTACAGCAAGTTCCCCCTGTTCAGGTCAGTTGCCCCACGTCAGTGAGAAAGTTAGCTCTTCGGGAGGACAGTCAGGTATGGAGGATCTAAGCCCCCTCACTCACCGCTCGGGGGCAGACAGTTCGTACGCAGAGGGGATATTCCAATAGTGTCTCAATGATCCCTCACCCCCGGACGGGGAACAGACGTTGTCCATGAAGAATTTCCAATCAACATAGGCTTAGTTGTCGCTAAAATCAGCTATTCCAATCGTCACGGAGACTCCACCGCAGCAGGACTCAATTGGTAGGCACTGGCAATAATCCCCACGAGGAAAACGGTCCGCTTAGAACAATCGGTGGTCCAGTAAGATCCAGGAAGCTCCCCCAGTCCGCATTCCGTGCTCCCCCTTTTGTTTGAATTTGCGGGTCCTGTTGGCTCTACCCCCGACTTCCGCATCAGCCAATCCCCGGACTCGGTCACCGAGCTCCCCCTAGGAAGCAAGAGAGAGACGCACCCATGGGTGGAATCTACGGCTCTAATGCACACACCCTAGTAGCAGGTTTGCACTCGCCTGCTGCCATTGGCTCCAGCGCACATCACTCCAGTGTTCCCTGGATGACAGGTAAAGGCCCCGCCCCCGTCACTGCATACAGTCCCACCTCCAGGAATCCACACCAGGAACCCACGGTCTTCTAGGGAGCATCTAACAGGGGGAACAGGTACAGGCATGGCACAGCACTGCTGCAGGTAGGGACATTTAGACAGGTGAACGTTCACTCGCCTGACGGCGCCCCAGGTGGGCTTATCGATCCGCACAGGACCACCACTCCGGACTGGCCTCATCGTTCCCTGGGAGGTCTGCCCCTGAGGATTCAACAGCTCACACACCCACACACACATACACACACGCGACACACACACGCACGCACACACTCTTAAATTTCAACTAAATGCAACACAACCCATTTCATGCGGTCCTAACCCTTTAACCTGCTTATATTGTTGTGTCCCCTGAGTCTGTTCAGAAACGTAGGCTATTTACTGTATCAAATCATTAAAACATGAGCTAGCTTAGCCAATCATTAAAAGTAGCCTATTAAATCAAGCCAAACGTAACATAAGACTAATAAACATGTCTCTGTTTGCAGGCAGACTTACCTGATGAGCTTATGGTTCCCATCCACGTGCCACAAAGCTTGGGGTACAGGAACAGAATATTGTCTTCTAGCGATCACAGAAATATTCAGTGTGCGTTTTATAACTCCTTCGGGGTCAGACCTAATCATACTCTTTCTGACTCTATTTTGCTGTAATGTATGGCCCATTGCACGCAGATGGCCAGTCATCATCTTGTACCCAGTGTTTGGACATGCTGATAAGACTCCAGCTACCAGCTGGTCAAGGTCTTCATCGCTGATGGTTGAGTATCGATCTTGCCTTCCCAACTGGTACTCATTGAGGCGCTGCCTGGTGGTATTGGGGTGCACTGGTACTCATTTAGGCGCTGCCTGGTGGTATTGGGGTGCACTGGTACTCATTGAGGCGCTGCCTGGTGGTATTGGGGTGCACTGGTACTCATTGAGGCGCTGCCTGGTGGTATTGGGGTGCACTGACTCCAAGGCACTCAGCTATTCCAACGGCGGAATAACCGCAATTGACAAACCACTCCAACGTTTCCTGAGAAATGTTTAAACGTGGTCTCCCTACTAAACCACGTCTGTCTGCATGTACGTCAATTGAAAAAACTGGCTCTTCTTCAGCTAGCTGTAAAGTTAGAAGTTTGCTTGTAGCATCAGCTACTAGCTCGACCACCCTTGGATGTATATTAACTCCGCTAGCTTGCGCATTAATAAGAAAACATTTGAGCCATTCCAGGTTGAAAAGGAGGACGTCGTCGCTTGGGCCGCTGATAGTAAGATCTCGACAGACTCGAAGTTTATTTACAATAAAACCCTGCACATCAGAGGCTGCCTGCGCCATTTTTTGAAAACTGCGGTCATGCGCATTACTTTTTTTTTTAATCAAAAAAAGACATCCAATCGACAAGAATCGCCTGGATGTACGCATGTGGGCGTGGTCAGTTGATTGACACATACAACACACGCCAGTCTAATGATAAAGGCTTTATCGTTAGAGTGGTGTGTGTTGGGAAAAGGCAAAAGCGCAGTCTAATGATTAAAGTGCAAGCACACTGTAATGATAAACGCGCAATTTAATGATAAAAGCACACTCTAATGATAAAAGAACACGCTAATGATAAAAGTGCAGTTTAATGATACCAACACAGGTGTTTCAAATTAATGATGTAGTTCTACTGCATAGGATTCTATGCAGTAAAGCCAATCAGATAAATTGAAACACATGTGTTGGTCACCAACATGACAGGTCTAGGACTACATTTGAAACTCATGAATATATACATATCACTGACCTGAGGGGTGTTCACTACAAACGGGGCAGTAGGCAGTACACAAATCCCAGTTAGGGGCAGCCAAGTCGCCCACAATTAACCTACCCCCCAAAGCTCCTCTCCTGATAGGCCTAAACTTAAGACAATTTCATAGGTCACAGGTCTGAAGTACCTTGGGTGGCAGAGACATCTGTATTTGACACCGTTTGGCAGTGTATGCCCAGCGGTAGGCTATAAAGAGTCCTGGCTGGGGCAAAGGCCTAGTTTCTTCTCGCCATTTCGGACCTAAAGTCCAAAGTCAAAAATTGAGATGATTGATAAAAGGAAAAGCTATCGTCTCCTAGCAAGCACTCAGCGCTCAGTTGGAGCAGAACAAAGTGGTTTTGAAAATCGCTCAGCTACTGCCCAATGAATGCCGCCGTTCTCACCAGCCGCGTGCGCAAGGTGGCCGCCCGGACCGCTTGCGCACTTGGTGCTGATTTTTCACCTCGCGGCTGAAAAAAAAAAAAAAAAAATCTGCACGCGCAACCTCATAGAAACGCATTGAATATCACGATAGCCTATCGGCATCATCCCACAACCCACTCATACTTAAACTGTTATAAATTATATTAATACATGTAGGCTATAGGCTATTATGTATAATATATTTTAATAGACTCTAGGAAACAGAGATAATAATTACAGTTGAGAGATGAAGAAAGTTAATTAAAGTCATAGGCATACATTTTGCATATTATTATTATTTCCTTAAATATATAAGGCTGTATTATATTTGAATGTAGGCCCTATGATAAATGGACCAGAGACAATTAGGCCTTCGTTAATGCTTGTAGGCCACCAAACAAATACTGAGACTTCTATAGGCTTATATTCTTCTACTAACCTCGGGTGCCCTTTCAGTTATTGGATTTATTGCGACTTGTGTTTTTGTCTAAACTGACGGTGTCAGTCGTAGGCCTGTCGGACGGTAACCTATATTTCATTGTTTTACAAAATAGGCTACTGGACCGCTGCTCCGACCGCTTGAAATAATAGGCCTAAAGCCCAGGCTACAAGACAGTCATGTTCAGACAATGAGAAGATCTCAACCATCCAGCATTCACTGTAAAGTAGACTTTTGGACATGTTGAGATTAGAGAAAATTTGAGATTAGAGAAAATGTAATCAGTCAACTGATCTTGTAGGATAGTTTTAGCCCAGGCCTACGATAATCAAATTTAGGCTAGGCCATTTGCTGTCATCATGTTTGTTTATTGATTGATTCATGTTTATCCATTTTCGCAGGGCTGTAGGCCTAGTAGGGGGTAGACTACTCTACTAGGCGCAATAAATACTGAAATGCACTCTGCACAATATCATGCGTCTTAATCAGATAAGATTTTTTACTGTAAAGGCATAACCAATTTAATAATAGGCCTATGTTAACGAGTCACAGCACAATGTGAGCAAAATGATTATTATTATACATGCTTTTTAGGTGGGTAATGTTAGTTAATATGCAAATTAGTTGGCTAGGCCTAGCGAAATCATCAAATTTGTCAACTTTGTCCGATTACTTCAATTAGCCATCCAATCTTTTTTTTTTTAACAAGGCTAATCTATAAAATGATAATGTTGTTACTCCAGTCAGACTATTTTATTACTTGACAGCCCATATAGATGTGCAAAAAGTTTGTTCTTAAAATTATTCAGACTACAACAGAACTGTAGAAGATGCTCTACTTTTATCAAACTGATTGATTTTATCAAACTGATTGATGATTGATCGATTGATTTACATGTTTGAAAGGTGTTCACTTTTTTAATTCACAGCCAATTGGTTGAGGTAGCCACCATCCTCGAGAGCGTCATCTCCCTGCTCCGACAGTAGAACAACCCCACCCCCACCAACCCCTCTCCTCTTCCCTCCCTAACCCCGGGAAACCCCTCTCCTCTCCACTCCTCTCCCCCACAACCCCTCTCCTCTTCTCTCCCCAACCCCCAGCAGCCCCTCTCCTCTTCCTCACCTACCCCCGTCAAACCACTCCTCTTCCTTCCCACCCTGGCACTTCAGCAACCTATCCTTCTACCTTCCCTGCCCTCACCCAGTTTGACCCTTCTCTCCTTACTCCTCCTGCCCAAACCCCTGTCTTGTCTTCCCTAATGTATCCACGGCAAAATACTTTGGCAAGGCTATTCAGCCCTTCCGCCAGGTCCAGAGGTCAAGGCTCCAGGAGTGAAAGCAGCTTCTGGGAGCACCCTTTCTTTTGTTGCAGGTGGACAACTACTCAGTTCAAGCCCACACCGCAAGAGAAGATTGACCTTGAGCAGTCCGGGCTAGGCTGGAAAAGTAATATTCCTCCCTAACGCAAAGGCCGTTGAGGTGCAGGAGGCTATACTTGAAGCTTTTCCAGCATTAAGAAATGCAGGTGGCTTCAGGATCACAAAGAGCAGCAGAGGCAGGAAGTTGGAGGACGTGTGAATTCCTGAAGGGGGCAACACAGTGACCTACCTGAGGCAGGCTTTGAATAAGTCCATCGCCTACATAGTCCCCCTTCAGGCAGACATATTCGCCCCGAGTAATGTAAGTTAAATTTAATAAATAATATCGGCAAAATTGTGTTGAAAATACTTTTAACTACTATGAATTTTTGACTATCATTTTCTTTAACTTTAGGACGAAGGTGTCAATGAAATCTGCCTAAAATGCGGAGGGGAAATTCCTGTCCATCTACTCAGGGAGCATGTGGTGGATTGTCAGAGCGGGTAAGCTTTATAGGCATCATGGATTTGGGTTGTGTGTACGGAACTTCTAGTTTCCCCTTAGTGTCCTGCCCGGTCCCATTCCCAGCCTTGTTCCCTGTTCTCATCCCTTGTGCCCTAGTTCCCTCTGTCCTTGTGTTGGTGTCTGGATTTGGAATCCCTCATGTCCTTGTCTGGGTGATTGTCAGCACCTGTGTCTCGTTATGTCTTGTGGCAAACCTATTGTTCTCCCTGTGTATATATACCCTCCCTGTGTATATATACCCTCCCTGTGTATATATACCCTCCTGTTTCCTTTGTTCTGTCGGTCCATTGTCAAATGTTTGGTGTTGTTCCCCATGTTCCTGAGTTCATAATTAAACGTTAAACCTGTGCTACCGGACTGCTGTCTGCACATTGGGTCCTACCTGGCCCATACTCAACCCTAACAATTTCTTGAGCGGTTAGACGGTATTTGGCAAAAATGTCCAATTTGACTTTAGTATGAACTGATTACATTTTGGTCTCCAAAGGTCAACCCCTGAAAAGGTGTTTTTGGCCTGGTGAACCCGATATCTCAGTTCCTACAGCTATGTTGAGTTTAGACAGAGGATGTAGGCAACCTGATGACGGAGGCATACATCTGCAAAGCGGGATTTCTAGTTGTCTCTGTATTTCTGAAAGATGTGGTAGAATGCAACTATCAAAAAAGTATATATTCATTGCACAGATCCTTGTTCAATTAAGCAATTGACCACGAGAGGCAGTGGGTTACAGGGGATTTTACCACAGCTACGGGGCGTTGTTAGGCCCGACGCGATAGCATAACATAATTGTTATGCGGTCACAGCAGTGGGTTACAGAGTATTTTACCACTGCTGCTAGCCAATCAGAATCAAGTATCCAAACTCTCCGTTGTAGAATCATATTTTTACCTGTATCAATACTATGCTTTCTCTTTAGAACGGCAGATCCTGACCCCTCAGTGTAAGTAAGAAAAAATCAACAGGCGGAAGAAAACATTTGGAGCTAAACTGTTTTTCTTAACCTTTGACTGTGAAAGGGTCTTACAATACCCTCCCAAATATTCTGTATGTCCTTTACTTCTATTTGTCCTTTCATGGCAGCCATCAACACAATGTTCACTCCACTGTGATCATTCGAATGACCTGCCTTCAAGGCCCGTGTTCGACCTTAACACTAGCAGCGCCAAGCATTTGAAACTTACCAGCTTCACCGCGGAGTGGGTCAAATGCCCCCGCAGTCTTTAGAATGGGAGGCTGTTACTGACACACAATGGCCGCTAGATGGCGCTCGTGTGTGTGTGTGTTTGTGACACCAAATGCGGCTATATCGGCTTGGGCTACAAATAGATACACCTGTGTAGAAAGAAGATGGTCGTGTCTGGGACTACGTTTTCCCAAGCCCTATTATCAAATAGAAAGCATATCACTGATAACACTTGAAAAATAAGAACACATTGGCGCAGTATGATGTAGGACTATTCACCTATTGAGCAATTTATGGATGGATTTATGGATGAATTCTATGTTTACTCAGGCCCGGTCGGATTTGGCTAAGCCGCTGGGGTAGGCTTGTGTTGCAGTTTTAGCACATTAGTTATTATTTTCGGAATTTGAGCTGAAAGGCATTTTTCTTAACATGTATTATGATATATAGATGTATATTATACTAAATAAATATATAATATTTGGGCGGGTTTTTATCGCATTGGGGGGATTTGGAGCACTCATTGGGGCTGGAGCACCAATCTGGCAATCCGGCTTGTTTACATCCGGACGTGAAGTATGTAGCAACATTCTGTGGAGGGCAGTTATAGTTGCATCGATACTGCTGGAAAGCCATAAGAAGAAGTGATTAGCTGAATCCCAATCTGAGTGCGCAAACCACCCTTGCGGCCCCTCGCACTTGCGGCCTGAGGCCTGAGCACTTAAATGACATCAGCTGGAAGGGCCAGAGGGTGCAGGGCCGTGAATTAAATGGGACAGCACTTCCAGCTGCGCGCCAACGATTCCCAAGCCAGTTTAGCTCAATGCCCCTCCCACTTTGTTTTCATTGGCTGCTGCGTCCCTCCGAGGCAGAGGCTGCTCTGACGCGCTCCTCAGCTCTTTCCTCGGCTCTGCAAATTGACCAACTGACGTCTGTTTTAATTTAATAATAATTAAAAAATGATGTTGGGTGGGATATGTTTGCAGCATGTGGATTTCAAGATCAATGTTGTGTTATCGCAAATGTCATAATTTATGTGTGATGCACTCGGATCATGACTCGGATGCACTCAAGCACTGTGTCACATGAGACGTGGTGGACTGTGGGTATTTTCTGCTCCTAAGTCCGTGAAATTGCGGACTTTCGGTAAGTGCGGTTAAAGTGCGCAAAATGTGGACCTAGCAATTCCGTTTTGGGACTACCCTGAGCCCTTGTGGACTTAGCGGGAACGCGCATGTAAGGCCACAAGGCCGCGAGTGCTCTGCACTTTCGCCTAAGTGCGCGATTTGGGATTCAGCTATTGAAAACATTTTCCGCATGTTTGTTGTATTCTATTTGACATGTTCCTTTGCCTTATTTAGCACCAGCTGCAACAATCTCCTCCAAATCCGTTCTCTCCGTTAGCAAGGCTAACGTTGCACTCAGTAGCTTGTGCTTATTAGCTAGGTTTGGTAAAAAGCTTGTGCAGTGGAGGGGTTCTTTTGGGGGAATTATTGGATTATGCCAGCTAACGTTAGTTCCCAAGCTTGTTTGATAACTATTCGATGCAGTCTGCCAGGCTAGTGCCTGTCGCCGTCATGAATGAGACGGCCCCAGTTTATAGACGGCCCCAGCTTTTGTTAGCTTTTAACTTCAAATTAACGTTTTTGTGTTTTGGGGCCAACTCTTAAAATAATATAATACGTCATGCATAGCTAGCGAGAGATATTGCCCCCCGCATCATTTTTGCAACTTTGCAACTGCTTGCTTGCTAGCTAGCCTTACGTTGGGTGTATGAAGCTGGATTGTGACCAATTGCACAACCCTCATCCCAAGATGGAGGCTATCAACTGGGCTTGGGACTCTGCCTCTAATCGCTAACTGGCAACTGGCCCGGTTGAGCTAATGGTAGGTAACGTTAGCTAGCTCAAACAGTTTTAATATTTTTTCTATTATTAGCCTATCCAACCAATGTTATGTAGTTGTAGTATACTGTTGTATGGGTGGGGGTTGGTATTTGCAGAGGGCTACAAACAGTGTGACACATGAGCACAGTTGTATTGTACTGAAAAATATATTGACACCAACAATAATAAGTTTACACTTTATTTTGAAATAATGTGCGTCACATAGTATTTTGAGCCCGTAAATTACGACTTCAAGTCACGACTCAGGACTTCATTCCAGGCAAACTGATAAATGTAAACAAGCCAATATGGCAACAGCTTGAGATTTACACTGTCAGAGCTGGCAAGCTAAACATTATGCCTAAATTCGTTATGCAAAGAAATCGTACGTTATTGACATCATCAACTTTTCGCCGTTTGCGTGGTCAAGTTCAGGTTTACCTTAATGTTAGCTAGCTGGCACTAGCTATCTCTTGTCAACATATTTGGGCATCATTACATACACATAGCAGATTGTAGTGCATAATCGTTTGTATTATTTTGATTACAACGTACAAATTTACTTAACGTTGCCCTAAAGTTATCTTTGTCGCTGTACCCATGTGGGCTGCCATCTTGTTTGACTGCCATTCCAGTGCATTTTCACATGTAGAAGGTTGGAAAAACACGGGTTACGGGTTGCCTGAAACGCGCCATAGTGCTTGCTTGTTTACAAAAAAACGGACGTGACATGTATGACCAGAAATCCCGCCCTCGTGCACTGAAGTCCCAATCAGGTGATGGCTGGAAGGGAAACGTCTACTGCTGGAAGTTGCCTCCGATTGGCTAGTTCCGGGCAAAAAAATAAAATAATAATAAATAAATAAAAAAGGCTAGTTCCGAGCAACGAGTGTTAACGGTAAAATATCGCAGGTTAGGTGAAGGTTAGGGTTAGGATAAGGTTAATGTGAGGGTTAGGTTAGGGTTAGGGTCCGGGGGTAGCTAGCTAGCTAAACTAGCTAAGATGGACATAAGCACTAACCAGAGGCCTTTGTTCCCTGTAGGCTATATTTGCCAAAGTTAGCATTCCCTGCAGATTGGTGGTGCATTTTTAGAGCATTCGCCACAGACCAGTTGCCTTTGCTCCCTGTAGACTAACGTTATATTTGCCAAAGTTAGCGTTCCCTGCACATCGGTTTGCTGCACACATCCACACTCTGTGTCTCCAGTGAACCCCAACCTGTGGCCAGATCATTCCAATCCTCCAAAAGTTGCAGGCCCATTACACTGTGCGCCAGGGGGACTCTGCCCAGCTAGCAGATCATCAGTGGGCAGCCAGCGGCCCGCTGACGACCAACTCGGCGGCCCTACGGCGTGATCAGTGGCTTCCGAGCGGCTCGTCGGCAGGCCGTTGTTGTTTGCCGCTGGCGCTGCTAGCGGTCCTCCGTCAGTACGTTGGTGGCTTGCCGCTCACACTGCACCACCCTCCCCACACACTGCATGCTAATGCGCTCTATACGTTGCTATGCTAATGCATGTAATATTGCTAATAATGCATGCAATAAATGAGAACAGATGTGTGAACTTTTTTTTAATTTTATTTAAAGTAGCACATCAATATAACACAGATTAATGCAATACTCGTAAGAGGAGACAGGTAATACTCGTAAAAGGAGACAGGTACAGTAAATAAATTTTTGCAGCATAACGAACATGCAGTACATAACTATCAGCATACATATAGTACACTATGAACAGCATATGACATTATGGAGATGGACACTAGACATATGGTAGGCTATATAAATACTCTAGACAGATGGCATGTACAGTAACAATCAATAGTTTGGACACCTTCTCATCCAGTTGAATGCAAAGGTGTCCAATCTTTTGACTGCTACTGTAACTGTACACAACTGTGCACACAACTCAGGTGTACAGTAGTCTGATGGCTGTACAACAAAAGCAGAATAACCTGGGGGGTTGTGTGTAGCCTCAGGAGACCATGCAAGCTCACATTCTGTTTCTCTCTAAACGTCAGTCTGGACAAGCTTGATAGAAATGCATTTGTGCGCAAACAGAATTAAGTCAGAGCAATTTTGACAACTGTGCCTTTAGGCCCCCTCACCTCCACAATGCGTTTAACTACATACTCCAACGATGGGCCCCCAAGACGTCATGGACGATCTAAAACACAGAATTCAAAATAAATTTGACTTTGTACATGGCTGAAAGAACGGGCAGTGGCTAGTTGCAAAACTAGAATGGAGAAGTAAGACGCCTCCTTCCCTCCACTAGTCTGGGGGTCCACCTTGGGCAAGTGGTAGTACCCCCTAGCCCCCCTACCTGGGGTTACAGGAAAAAAACCCCAATGAAATTACAAACTAATGGAAGAGAGACCCGGCCCGGAGGAAGCCCGGGGCCCTCGTCTGGAGCCAGGCCCAGACGGAGGGCCCGCATGCGAGCGCCTGGTGGCCGGGCTTACCACGGAGCCCGGCCGGGCCCAGCCCGAAAAAGCCACGTGGAAGCACCATCTCCTCCTCCATCGTCCCGTGGACCCACCACCCGCGGGAGAAATTGTCGGGGTCGGGTGCGCTGCCAACTAGGTGGCGGTGAAGGCGGGGGACACCGACGGACCGGACCCGGGCGGCAAAGGCTGGCTCTGGGGACATGGAACGTGACCTCGCTGGGGGGGAAGGAGCCGGAGCTTGTGAGGGAGGTGGAGCGATACCAATTACACCTGGTGGGGCTAACCTCCACGCACAGCACCGGCGCCGGAACCAAACTCCTGGATAGGGGTTGGACCCTGTTCTTCTCCGGAGTTGCTCACGGTATGAGGCGCAAGGCAGGTGTGGCTATACTAGCTAGCCCCCAGCTGAGCGCCTCTGTGCTGGAGTTCACCCCAGTGGACGAGAGGGTCGCCTCCCTGCGCCTTAGGACTGTGGGGGGGGGGACTCTGACTGTGGTTTGTGCTTATGCACCGAACAGCAGTTCAGAGTACTCAGCCTTCCTGCAGACCCTGAGTGGAGTCCTTTTGGGGGCTCCTGCAGGGGACTCCAGTGTCCTACTGGGGGACTTCAATGCACACGTAGGCAATGATGGAGAAACTTGGAGGGGCGTGATTGGGAGGCATGGTCACCACGATCTGAACCCGAGTGGTGTTCTGTTGTTGGACTTCTGTGCTAGTCACGGTTTGTCCATAACAAACACCATGTTCGAACACAAGGATGCCCACAAGTACACCTGGCATCAGAACACCTTAGGCCGAAGGTCGATGATCGATTTCGTTATCGTATCATCTGATCTGAGGCCATGCGTTTTGGACACTCGGGTAAAGAGAGGGGCAGAGCTGTCCACTGATCACCATCTGGTGGTGAGCTGGTTTCGATGGCGGGGGAAACTTCTGGACAGACCTGGAAAACCCAAGCGTGTAGTGAGGGTGAACTGGGAACGTCTGGAGGAAGAGCCTGTCCGGAGAGATTTCAATTGCCACCTCCGGCGGAGCTTCTCAGGCATCCCTGTGGAGGTTGGGGACATCGAGCATGAGTGGTCGGTGTTCAAAGCCTCCATTGCTGAAGCTGCGGCTGGGAGCTGTGGCCTGAGGGCCATAGGTACCTCAAGGGGCGGTAACCCTCGGACACCGTGGTGGACAGCGGTGGTGAGGGAAGCCGTCCGACTGAAGAAGGAGGCCTTCCGGGCTATGTTAGCCCGGGAGACCCCAGAAACAGTTGCAGGGTATCGACTGGCCCGGAGGGCTGCGGCTTTGGCCGTGACCAAGGCAAAGCAGCGGGTGTGGGAGGAGTTCGGAGAAACCATGGAGAAGGACTTTCGGTCGGCACCAAAGTGTTTCTGGAAGACCATCAGACACCTCAGGAAGGGAAAGCGGGGGACCATCCAAGCTGTATACAGCAAGGAGGGGACACTGCTGACCTCAACTGAGGAGGTTGTTGAGCGTTGGAAGGAGCACTTTGAGGAACTCCTGAACCCGACTAATCCACCCTCTACGATCGAGGCAGAGCCGGAAGATGATGGGGGGTCGTCAATGTCCTTGGAGGAGGTCACTGAGGTAGTCAAACAACTCCACAGTGGCAGAGCCCCAGGGACTGATGAGATCCGTCCAGAAATGCTGAAGGCGCTGGGTGTAGAGGGGCTGTCTTGGTTGACACGCCTCTGTAACACTGCGTGGAAGTCTGGGTCAGTGCCGAAGGAGTGGCAGACTGGGGTGGTGGTCCCAATATTCAAAAAAGGGGACCAGAGGGTGTGTGCGAATTATAGAGGCATCACATTACTCAGCCTCCCAGGGAAAGTTTACTCCAAGGTGCTGGAAAGGAGGGTCCGGCCGATAGTCGAACCTCAGATCGAAGAGGAACAATGCGGATTTCGTCCTGGTCGTGGAACTACCGACCAGCTCTTCACTCTCGCAAGGATCTTGGAGGGGGCTTGGGAGTTTGCCCAACCTGTCTACATGTGTTTTGTGGACTTGGAGAAGGCTTACGACCGGGTCCCCCGAGAGGTCTTGTGGAGAGTTATGCGGGAGTATGGGGTGAGGGGGTCCCTACTTAGGGCCATCCAATCCCTGTACACCCAGAGCGAGAGCTGTGTCCGGGTCCTCGGCAGTAAGTCGTCTGCCTTTCCGGTGGGTGTTGGCCTCCGCCAGGGCTGCGCTTTGTCACCAATCCTGTTTGTGATTTTCATGGACAGGATATCGAGGCGTAGCCGGGGGGAGGTGGGTTTGCAGTTCGGTGAGCTGGGGATCACGTCACTGCTTTTTGCAGATGATGTGGTCCTGATGGCATCAGCTGCCTGCGACCTCCAGCACTCTCTGGATAGGTTCGCAACTGAGTGTGAAGCGGCTGGGATGAGAATAAGCACTTCTAAATCTGAGGCCATGGTTCTCAGCAGGAAACCGGTGGCCTGTCCGCTCCGAGTAGGAAATGAGTCCTTACCCCAAGTGAAGGAGTTCAAGTATCTGGGGGTCTTGTTCACGAGTGAGGGAACCATGGAGAGGGAGTTTGGCCGGAGAATCGGAGCAGCTGGTGCGGTTCTGCAGTCGCTATACCGCACTGTTGTGACGAAAAGAGAGCTGAGCCAAAAGGCAAAGCTCTCGATCTACCGGTCTATCTTCGTCCCCACCCTCACCTATGGTCATGAAGGATGGGTCATGACCGAAAGAACGAGATCACGGATACAAGCGGCCGAAATGAGTTTTCTCCGGAGGGTGGCTGGGGTCTCCCTGAGAGATCGGGTGAGAAGTTCAGTCATCCGGGAGAGACTCGGAGTAGAGCCGCTGCTCCTTTGCGTCGAAAGGAGCCAGTTGAGGTGGTTCGGGCATCTAGTGAGGATGCCTCCTGGGCGCCTCCCTAGGGAGGTGTTCCAGGCGTGTCCGGCTGGGAGGAGGCCGCGGGGTAGACCCAGGACCAGGTGGCGGGACTACATCTCCGCACTGGCCTGTGAGCGGCTAAAGATTCCCCAGGCAGAGCTGGTTGATGCTGCTAGGGAAAGGGATGTCTGGGGCTCCCTGCTGGAGCTGCTGCCTCCGCGACCCGACCCTGGATAAGCGGATGAAGATGATGATGATGATGATGATGATGGCTGAAAGAATTGGTCTTTGATAAGTATATAATTAAAAAAATGTGAACAGGTCAGAAAAAACAAACACCAACCATAAGAACTGGCGTCGCATGCTGTGGTTTGTGGACAATGTGGCGTGGAGTCCCATGTTGGGGCCCCAAGGTAGGTGGTCTAAAATAAGATTAAAAATAATATTAAGATAAAGTAGGTGGTCTAAAATAATATAAAAAATAATATTAAGATAAAGTCTAGACCAAGTGCCCGGCTATAGAGTACCTGGTCTGCACGTATTCATGGGTTTTAAATGTAGTCTAGACCTGCAGGACCAACACAGGTGTTTCAAATTAATGAATTCGTTCTACTGCATAGGATTCTAGGCAGTAGAGCCAATCAGATAAATTGAAACACCTGTGTTGGTCCCCAATATGGCAGGTCTAGGACTACATTTGAAACACATGAATATGCTGGTCTGTGCTAATCTTCACTGTTCTGTGCTAGTATAACAGTAACATCCTGGTTCTACACTGGTCTCCATACCTGTTCTCTGTACTGGTCCTCATGTCTCCTCTCGCCCTTCGCCTGCATCATCACCTCCTTGAGTTTTTCCCAGTTTCTGGCACCTTCCAGTTTGGATGTGCCAGAGCCCATAGGCCACCTGGGCTGGAGGGAGAGACAATTAGCCAAGTGAAAAAGACAGAAATACTGCACACAGAAGATACATGGATAGGACTGTCCAGCCTGTGATAGACCTCTGGGCTGCGTTCCGAATCGCCTACTACCCTACTACATAGTATGCCAAAACAGAATGTAGTCCCAATACATAGTATGCCACATGCAGTATGGCAAAAATACCAGGATGTCCTACTACATCCGGTCGTATTTTGCAGTATGCAAGCCAGCAGGCTTTTCTGGCTATTCTGACCCACAATCCTGTGCACAGAGGAAATGACGTCACGTGCGAGTCGCGCTGGAGGCTTTATTATGATTCCTGCGGCGCGCAGACAGATGTGCAATGATGGCGGACGCCAGCGGCAGCGCATTCAAGTGTAATTACAATAACGCCACTACATATTTGTAGCGACTCGTGTCGTGTGTATAATTGAAACATGAAAATATACTATTGCTGCACGAAGCTAAGTGGATAAATGAGCGCAAATGTAAACCTATAACCTCAGCCAGTGGCTTAGCTAGTGGTAGCTACTAGCGTAACTTTACTTCTGTAGAAGCTAGCTATGTGGTGCACTGAAGTTAACAACGTTACCTCTCAATCTTCTGTCAAATTTGCCAAAAAGCAGAATGCAAGCCAAGTCAGTATAACTAGCTATGTAAGGTACGACATACCAATTCAGCTCACCAGAAAATAGTTTGCTGATAATGCACGAGCCTATCCAGGACGTCGGTTAGCTAACGTTAACTAGGTAGTTGAAGTACTAGTCGGTCAACTGCTTTGTCTCACTGGAAAACATTATTAATTTGTTAGGGACAGATGAACATACGGAGAGACTTATTCAGTGGAGGTAAAAGGAGGAGGAGCTGTTCACTGGGAAGAGGAATGCAGCGATAAAGGGGTTTGAGTGAGTAACACTTGACCCTATTTTCCGAAATGTGATGAAAGGAGCATTTGTCATTGCTGGGCATGTTCCTTGTCCCCTTAGGATGTTTGTGGTCGAGCATGGCTTGGAGGGGAAGGTGACACCAGCCACCATTAAAAAGAAATGGGAGAACCTCAAACAAAAATACAAAGCCAGTCACCAGTGTTGTGTGCATGCCTTCGATTAGCCATTTACTATGCTTTAGTGTCATTAACTAATCCTGTCATCTAATTTGCAGGATTTGAAGTGTCCTAAAACGGGTCAGCACAGAGGGAGGGGAGTCAACAGCAGCCTCCTGGAAATGGTAGGGGGTGATGGATGCTGCATTGGGCAGTAAGCCATCCATCGCCCCACCATTGTTAATTTCATCAGCAAGCCAGGAGGCTGTTGAAGTCTCAACTCCCTCTGTGTCTGATCCCATTCCTGTGGAGGACGAGTGTCCTGCTGTACCACTGCAAAAGAGAAGGAGGGAGGGAGGTCAGTCCAGTAGCCAGGTACTGGACTACCTTAGAGAGATGGAGAAGAGAGAGGCAAGACAGCAGGCGCTCGAGGAGCAAAGGTATGAGGAGGCCAGGGGGAGAGAGGAGGCAGCCAGGGCTAGGGAGGAGGAGAGGTACCAGGAGAGCAAGAGAAGAGAAGAGGAGGCCAGGAGGAGAGAGGAGGCAGCCAGAACAAGGTATGACAAATACAAGATGGTGTGGACTACTCCAGTCTCCCTCAGTGTAACAAGATTGTGCTGTATTTTTACTCTATTTTCAATTTTTAGTGTCTTATTTTTTTTACTGTACTATGCACATTTGGGAGCTAGCAATTGCATTCCAGTACATATTATACCTGTATGATGTGCACCTGACTAATAAAACTTACAAGGAAGGAGAGAAGAGACGAGGAGGCCAGGAGGAGAGAGGATGAGTCTCGGTCAAGAGAGGAGAGGCGGGAGGACCGCTTTTTGGCACTGCTGGAGGCACTTACCAAGAAATAATAATTTAGCTTTGTTTGTTTTGTTTGTCTTGTGTTGCAGCATGTCTATATGCCAAATTTAATTTGCTTCATTTGTTTGCTTAAAATGCCTCATTAAATCTTTCTACCAACTAACCTGTCTATTCGTCTATTCAACTAACCTGTGCTTTCTTAGAGCTCAATCAGTCAAATATACTGTATCCTGAGTGTTGAATAATTGATGACTGACAGGGGTAGCGTGGCCTCCACTGGACTTGAAATGGTCTTTCAAAGCATCCACACTTTTTCCTTGTCTGGCCATCATTTTAACTGCATGTATATCTGTCTCCTCTTTGTCTGTTTGAACATTCCCCTCTGATGCCAGGATTCTAGTCTTCTCTCCTTGAGAAGTCCTGCACAGCGAGGCAACTGTGGGCTACCAGTGGCCCTGAAACCGTTGACATGACTTCAAAGTTACAGGTGAAACTGGGACAAAGTGATGTGTGGATTACACAGTACACAATACACAAGTCATGATTGATCATTAGATGTAGTTATCATGATTGATCATTGGATTTATACATCACACATGTTAAACAAAACATAATGCATAGTGGTAGCTTGGGAAAATGAGGGTGACAATGCAAAATGAGGAACAAATTAACATAGGCATCAAGCTTGGTTTTGGTGAAGAAACAATGAGGTGTGATGCTGTGTATCCTAATGTTGGATCGTGTAATCGTGTTCTTGGAGAGCTGGAACACAGTCAAGTGGTGCAGACACTGCTGCAGCCAGGAGTTCTCTGACACCTTCACCTGCTTCCACATCCCTGTTTCCAGGTTCTGGGCCATCGCCGTTCTCTCCTGCCTCATCATCATCTTCCTCAGGCTCCACAATGTCGCCGTTGTCTAGGCAGAGGTTGTGAAGGATGGTGCAGCAGGTGACGACAACAGGTGCAAAAGTGTGGCTCACTTCTAGGGACTTGAAGAAGATGGAACGCCAACGGGTCTTCATCATTCCAAAAGAGCGCTCTATGATGCACCTGGCTCTGGACAGCTTCTTGTTGTACCTGGCCTGCACAGCGTTTTGGACAGGCTCACGGTAGGGCGTCATCAGACGGATCAGGCAGGCAGGGGTAGCCACCATCACCCAGGATGCATCTTCCCTCTGGTGGGTAGAGCTGCTAGGAATAGACAGGACTGTTCTTCAGCACACGGGCATCGTGGACAGACCCAGGGAAACCACAGAACATATCTATGAACCTGCCACGATGGTCACAGATAGCCTGGAGCTGGATGGAGGCGAACAGCTTCCTGTTGAAAAAGCAGTTGTCATCCTCTGCAGGGGGCTTGATTCGTATGTGGCAGCCGTCGATGGCACCGACTGCCACGCGAAATGCTGGAGAGCCCGCTAGCCGGGCAAAGCCAGCACCCACTTCCTCAATGTGGTCTGGTTGAGGGAAGCGGACGATCCTCTTCAGGAGCCCAACCACTGCCCGGCTGACCTTGTGTATGGTCCTGTGGACTGTAGTCTTGGGGATGCCGAAAGCCCTGGAGACTACCTTGTAGGAGGCTGCATGGGCAAGCCAGTACAGGAACATGAGGACTTTCAGCTCTTTTTCCCAGCCATGTTCAGCCTCCAGGGTAAGAGCACCTGTGAGTGCTGCTATGGATGCTCTTGTCAGGCGGAGGTCAGGGCGGAGGTTGGACACGCCATCAAAGTAGAGCTGCAGGATGGGTGCATTGAGGTTCAACTGGCAATATGTTGTAGCTTCACATGCAGACAGGACATAGAATGACAATGACTGAAATGCATTATGTAATTTTACTGACGTGGATAAATACCTTGATCAGGTTAGAATGTACAATTCAGTTCAAACTACATACATTGCAAAGGAACAACAGGAGAGCTCTTGTCCTCCGACGGTATTGGCGTCTCTGGCGAGCTTGACGAATGGCGTTCTGGTGCATCTGCAAGGGATTTACTGCGCCAACTATTTCAAATCGTGCGCATCTCTGCGGACAGCTGTGGGCGAATGTCGCTTTATGGACTGCGACGGATGTGGTCAGATTTCAGGGCGCAATGTTATGACAGAGTAGTATGTCCCAATTGGATGTCTACTGCTTGCAAAGTACGTACTTTCTAAGGGCAGCTGTAGTAGGTACTGGTAGTACGAAGTAGAAGTATGCGATTCGGAACGCAGCCCTGCAGTTTTGCAGAATCTAATAAAATGGCTAATTTTAGCAATAATAGCTTAGCTAGCTAGTAGTGCCAACTGCCTACCTAGCACAGCCTACTCATTGACCATGGGAACTTTCACAGACGTTGCCAGAGCATTTGGGACAGTTAGCTATTCTGTTTTCTCTCAAAATGATTAAAGATTGGCTTATAGCCAATCAGACGACGATTACATTGCCAAAACTGTAGCTAGCTAACGTTAGCCGAGATGAATTCGCGTCAGGCAGCCTAATGGTGGCCAACGAACAAAGGCCCTCCACAACGCCTCACAAAAGTTCAAGAAACGGCCACAACTGAAATGTTTCCAAGTTGCCAACTCAACGTTACAATTACCACAAAATGCAGAACGTATAACACTCATGGCGAGCCTAGGTATGCTGCTAACGTTACTTCTGCCGTTTACAGAAAAGCTTCATCAAGTTAGCTAACCAGCAGACTAACGTTAGCTAACATCGGGAAGAGAGAGCATAGAGAATCATTATATAAGGGCAGCTTGCACCAAACTTTAGCATCATTTACTACCGGGGCGATATGAAAATACATAGTGCAAACTATGTATATATTGAAATTGAAATACTTACAGTACAGTTACAGCCTTTGTTTGTCCTCCACAGACGCGGGGCACGTTGGCCGGGTTAGTTCAAATTAACCGGAAGAGGGATACTTCTTTTTCTTCTTCTCTGGGGTTACTGGCGGCACCGCCACCTACTGTACCAGAGTGTGTAACGTCATGTCATTTGCCTACCCAACCTGTCACCTACGAAGTAAATAATGCCTTGCACTCTTTGTTTTACATTCATTACTCACATTTAGGTTGCAAAATTATTTATTTGTAGGCATATTTTATTAGGCCTAGAGGGTAAATCTTGATACAGAAAAATAATGTGCCTACATACAATTATCAGTCTAATTATACATTAGGGTACACACAAAACATTAAATTAAAGGATTGGTCCTCAATATTACAACAAAGCGGGTTACTCCTAACTAAAGCTTTACTAATGTTGGTTATCTAATTAGTAACCTTACAGTATAAAAAAGTATCACCTCCTATTAGTCTACTAGGCCTATCTTTTTTTTCTTTGACCAAACTAGTGTACAATATGCCTACATTTATTCCATGGAATTTGTGCAAAGTACTCTCAAATTTATACTGCACTGCTCAAACGTTTGTGTAGGTATTTCCTTGGTGTAGAAATAAAAGCAGAAATTAATTAAATAGTGTGCTCTTTCAAATAAAATAATGTGAGCCTTAGCCTATCATTTTAAATTGTATAATATTGTTTTATATGGTTGTTGCGGGTGGGGTAATCCTGGACTTTCTGCCGACGGCTGGACGCCAGAGGTTCTCCAGCGCTGATGTGCTACTCAGAGGGGGGTAAAATCTCGGCGGCCTGCCGACAGCTATACACTAGAGTTCCTCCAGCGGCATTCCGCCAGAAAAAGCTAGCGCACACCACATAAACCTTCATGGAATGTCTGGAAATAAAAAGACCATGGAAACAGGTTCTCTTTCTACAAACTTATCATTTACTTGTAATTTTTCACTGGAATGAACAAACAAACAATGGACTTGTTACTCCATTAATTAATAAAATCAATAAATAAACCATCTCATGAAGTGTATCAAGCTATGAACAAGATATCTGATAGCAAAGCCGGTGGTCTTGACCGCATCTCAGCAGAACCAACTAGGATGGAAACTGGCGTGGATAACGTGGCTGGTGTGTGCTTCTCTTTTCTGAAAAATACAAAACAGAAACAACATTAATGATAAATTAGATTTATAAAGCGCCTTTCAAGACACCCAAGGACGCTTTACAAGAACAGAGAAGACCAATGAGACAAAACAACAGGCAGGACTAACAACACAGGTTAAGCTAACTGAGTAGGTAAACTGGCCAACTATGGGCCAAAGGCCTGGGCCTGGGCACACACACACACACACACACACACACACACACACACACACACACACACGTGCATACTCTAGTAGAGCACTGGCAAAACAGACATTCACTGGCAAATTAAACATTCATTGTTGGATAGAAAGATGTATATTTTGCAGGACGTAAATCTTCAGGCCTACTTTAGATTTGGTGTTGACTGAAACAAGAAGTCGGCGCACTTTGGAGAAGCACAGCTGCGCCTAGGCCGGATTCATAGTCGACGCAAACTACATAAGCGCAAGCAATGCAAGCTTTGCAAGGCCCCGCAAGATGTAGTGCGCACCAATGATGTTTCCATGACGACGGATGTAAACGGGAGTAGACCGGCTTGAGATGTAAAAAAGATGTAAACATGGAGATGTTACGCCTGTTGCTCATAGCACTAGTGCTTATTCATGTCTCTTGTCCTCTTATTTCGGTTATTTCAGTTATAATATTTAAGTTATTCAGTCCCTCATCACCTTTGCGCTAGCTAGCTCGCACTCCACTGGAGAGTCAAGTAAACAAACAGTGCGCCCCACAATGCACAGCGCATCGGACTACGGGGTCTTTTTTAGGTCAAACGTTGCGTCCTGCAGAGGCAGTGGTTGTACTAGAATAATCCCCACTGTACATAATAGGCTCTGCATCGTTGTCCCCCACACAATGAAATCGGAGGGGTGGCTATTAAAACGTTGCTTGTTTGTTCGATCTATGATATGTTCCAGAGACCACCACTAGGAGTGCCAACTACAGTTCATTTTTCCTATTGCCAATACATTTTTAGGAATTGTTTTATAATATTGGATACATTAGAGTAGAGTAGTGGATACATTAGAGTAGAGTGGAGTAGTGGTAGTTTTGGGCTAGGCCATCTAATGTCCAACCGTCCAAATTTTGGTCACGTCGAAAGGGAGGGTTCTGTAGGTGTTCCTCTGACATCTGAGTGCCTAAGGAGAAGTGCAAACCACCATGGGACCTTAAATCGGACAAAATATGTACGGTAGTCAACGGCAAGAGACAAATAATTTCTTGATCCCGTTTGAGTTGTGCCATGGTCATACACGTTTGTCAATTTAAAACATTGCTAAATTAACATGTATACATATACTGCATAATAAAACAAGCCCCTAGGGTCTAGACAATCAAAAGAGTTTTAAAGAACCCTGGCCGATGAGCCCACTGCGCATTCATAGCAGATGGTCATACAAACTGGATAAGCAATGATGTGTCATGCAGTTAGTTTCAGCTCTAAATATTGGTTATTGTTCACAGAGTGTGGATGTCTCGCAATATCCATATGGCCGTGTTCCCCTTGCTCGGAGTTTGTTTCCCAAGCGCGTCCTCAGCCCATGCAGTACTTGACCGTGAGTGCGGGACTGACTGCAGTATACAGTAGCTACAGTATAGCTAAACTGATTACATTTAAAGAAGCTATATTTGTTTAATGCACTTGTGCTTGGCTGTAAGGGATGTGAATGGGATGTCACGAAACGTAAACTATAGCTGCTTATAAAGAGCAACAGTGATGCATGTGAGCAGTTGTGCTTAAACTTTCTAAATCGTTTTGCCTACGAGCCGATAGGCTTTTGCAATGCTCTGCTCAGAACAACCAAAAACCAACCTTGAAGGCAGCAGTAGTACCATTATGATGTCATAGATATATATATTTTGTGACTAATGTCACCATAACAACGGAATTCTGTTATACCTTGGGAACATTCTGAGGAACTCACAACTAAACAATTTCTTCAGAGTGAAGCCACTTCTTATTGTTTTAGCAATAGCCTTCATACACAATGGAATTTCGAATATTGAAGTTTCTCTTTACAGCGGCTCTGTTAATAGCACCCGCAATGCGCAAGCCTCCAGACCCTGAGAATTTTCCGAACAGCATTTCAACTGTGGGACCTGAGCAGTTGTCTGCCACCCTGGACAGCTTTAGCCTACAATCACCAAACATCTCACTCTCCGACAACGTATGCGATGCAACAAAGACAACGGAAATGGCACCAAATGCCCAGCTACAGTCACAAGATGCTCTCGATACCCTCAGCCCACCTGAGAACATCACCCAACTTGAGAACGTCACCCAACTTGAGAACGTCACCCAACTTGAGAACGTCACCCAACCTGGGGACATCACCCAACTTGAGAATATCACCCAACTTGAGAACCTCACCCAACCTGGGAACGTCACCCAACCTGGGAACGTCACCCAACTTTAGAACATCACCCAACCTGAGAACATCACCCAACATGAGAGCCTCACCGGTTCCGATCAAGGCACCGTGGTGAAGATGGAGATGGTTGGAAAAGATGTGGACACCAAGTCTGGCTTAAGAACCAGAACCAGACTCTGGGATGGTGAAATGAAGAGGGGAACCTCCTCCAGGGAGCTCGTTATGCGTCTGGCACAGTGGGCCAGTTCTCTGGTGCAGGAACTCTATAGAAACTCCGGCTGCCATGCAGAGATCCTGTTAGGGTTCTACAGCACCCTGTCAGGGTTCTACAGCGCCCTGTCAGGACTGAGAATGCTTCTCCGAATGAGGAACAAGACAACGGTCAAGGTAGGCGTGGTATCAAGCAGGGAAGCCCGAGGGTCAGATGAAGGTCATAGAAATTAACTCACATTCTCATTGTTACAAAAATCTGTTCTGATGAAGGTAGAAACCGAAACGTTGACTGATTAAAAGCAGAGAAAAAGTGTGTGCGGGAGTACGTTATTCTTCATTTGAAACTTTTAAAGGGATTTACTCCCAGCACCACAACAGTGTGAGAGTGTGCATGTTGGCATTTTCACTTGGGTCATAGAAATCAGACATGGTGGACTTGCTCGGTGTTTATGCTCTGTTTTTTTTCCCCTCTTCCTCAGCGAATGAGGAAAGAAAGAAAGGAGGAAAGAAGAAGTAGGAAGAGAGCCCTCCTGGAAGAGAGCGTTCGCTCGTCCTCCGCCCGGCCAGTCCACCAGGAGCCCGGCCTCGGAGGCGGAACCAGATGCCGTCGGCGCGGAGGAAGGGGGCGGGGCTACCGCCGGCGATAACCGCCATCACCGTTTGGTATGAAGAAGGAATTTAAATAAACCTTCAGCTTTTGCAAAAAAAAAAAGAAAAAAAAAAAGATTTATTTTATTACATTTAGAGTGACATGTGAATGATTGTGATTCTGTGAGTGATTCTGTTAGTAAGTGTAAGAAAAAGACAGAACTTGAGGAGTGGTCCACCTGCAGTACAGATGTGAGAACATAAGAATGTAACTTGACCCGCGGTATTCTAACGGGCGCTTTACGGCATTCTGCACCACCGCTCGCATGCCAATAGGGGCGCAGTAATACCACTCATTGACCCATTGATGTAGCTCATCTCGCACATTAGATGAGCTTACCGTTCTCAAACTCCTTGTTCTCTGTCTGGTTGTAATTTAATTATTACGAACAAAGCCTATCTATTTATAGTTTCTATCTCTGTAACTGTCGCCGGGTCTATATCTGTTAACTGTCGGGACAAGTAGAAGTTTAATACAGTAGGCTAACTGAGTGTTCTCATATGGAACATGGCATCAGGACGAGTAAGATGGCTAACGGAGCTGACCAGAGATGTGTTTGAAATGGTTCACTCACTCCCTTTTCCCTATGTAGTGCTACCATGGATGTATTGAGTGCGACTCATAGTGAACTACATGGGGAATGATTTAACAGTTTTGGGACACTACATGGAATGTCACTGCGTAAGATATGATGCAAACAAGCAGACACGCCGATCACTGATGGCAGCAGGTTGAAATATCAGGTAGTATTCAGGTTCCATGTTTAGTTGAATGATAAATCCCATATAAATGTTTGGAATTCTAATGATGTGCAAGTGTGATTTTGTCAACTTTAGTGCTGTCTGCTAATAGCAGGCTGTGAAGCTGCACGATAAGACCGTGATAGCAAGTTAGCTCACGACAGCAGCTTCCATAATATTAACGGTAGCTGTCGGTGGCTAAAAAGCAGATAGCTAACTTTACAACGATGATTCCTGTAGCTATTTTGATTTTGATGCTATTAGTTCAACTTCTGTTTCTCGGGCAGGAACGGAGACGAACTCGCATTAGCAGCAAAGCAGCTACAGGAATGATCTTAACATTAGCTAACTGCTTTAGCCACTGATAGCTACCGTCTTCTTCACTTCTCCTTCGGTAAAACATGACACCGTTGTATTGTGGTATTGTGGAGGGCTTAGGCAGAAGCAGGAAGAGAAACCCGTCAGGGGACCTTAAATCAGAAAAAATATGGAATGGTAGTGAACGGCGTGAGAAGCTATTGTAAGCTAGACTGCAACGTAAACAACTGTACCAGTTAGCTAACAACTATGTGAACTCAAACTCCTTGTTCTCTGTCTGGTTGTAATTTGAATTATTACGAACAAAGCCTATCTATCTATAGTATCTATCTCTGTAACTGTCGTCGGGTCTGTATCTGTTAACTCATATGGAACAAGGTATCGGGAGAAGTAGAGGTTTAATACAGTAAGCTAACTAGCTAGCTAGCAGAGTGTTCTCATATGGAACATGGCATCAGGACGAGTAAGCTAGCTAACGGGGCTGACTAGAGATGTGTTTGAAATGGTTCACTCACTCCCTATTCCCTATGTTGCTATGGATGTTAACAGCATTTGTTTGGTAACATTGTTAGAGCCTTAAGTTGAGAGTAAGAGACACTTCTGCAAAAGCTATTAGCCAGGTAGCTCTGTTATTGATCAGTCAAGGAGTCCATTTCTCAGTTGTTAATATCCTCCAGGCTCTGGCTGTGGGCTTGGTGAGAGAGAGACAGAGAGAGAGACAGAGAGAGAGAGGCAGAGAGAGACAGAGAGAGAGAAAGAGAGAGACACAGAGAGAGAGACAGAGAGAGACAGAGAGAGAGAGAGAGAGAGCCTGGGGGAGAGTGCACAGGAGAGATCATTTCCTATCCCTTTTACAAATGCCACATATACCAGAGAGAAAGTGCAACTGCAACATAGCTCGGTGATGTTCTCATACATAATACTGTGCATTGTTGTCCACCACACAATGAAATCGGAGTGAAGGTGCCATTCAACAACTATGCTGGAATGTCTTTACCCATACATACTCTGGCTGGCCTTGGTGTGGGCTTTTCCTGCAGAGGCAGTGGTTGTACTCGAATAATCCCCACTGTACATAATAGGCTCTGCATCGTTGTCCCCCACACAATGAAATCGGAGGGGTGGCTATTAAAACGTTGCTTGTTTGTTCGATCTATGATATGTCCCAGAGACCACCACTAGGAGTGCTAACTACAGTTCATTTTTCCTATTGCCAATACATTTTTAGGAATTGTTTTATAATATTGGATACATTAGAGTAGAGTAGTGGATACATTAGAGTAGAGTGGAGTAGTGGTAGTTTTGGGCTAGGCCATCTAATGTCCAACCGTCCAAATTTTGGTCACGTCGAAAGGGAGGGTTCTGTAGGTGTTCCTCTGACATCTGAGTGCCTAAGGAGAAGTGCAAACCACCATGGGACCTTAAATCGGACAAAAAATGTACGGTAGTCAACGGCAAGAGACAAATAATTTCTTGATCCCGTTTGAGTTGTGCCATGGTCATACACGTTTGTCAATTTAAAACATTGCTAAATTAACATGTATACATATACTGCATAATAAAACAAGCCCCTAGGGTCTAGACAATCAAAAGAGTTTTAAAGAACCCTGGCCGATGAGCCCACTGCGCATTCATAGCAGATGGTCATACAAACTGGATAAGCAATGATGTGTCATGCAGTTAGTTTCAGCTCTAAATATTGGTTGTTGTTCACAGAGTGTGGATGTCTCGCAATATCCATATGGCCGTGTTCCCCTTGCTCGGAGTTTGTTTCCCAAGCGCGTCCTCAGCCCATGCAGTACTTGACCGTGAGTGCGGGACTGACTGCAGTATACAGTAGTGTGATAGTATTTTAACTGATCTTAGTCAAAAGGATTTACCAAGATTCGTTCAAAAGGTTAAGTCTGGTTTATTGTGAAAAACAATACGAGCGCAAGGACTTCCTGAAAACGCAACAAGGGTGGTTTCGTCAGCGAAGTGACTTCAGCCTCTTCTGCTGTGGCTTATATGCAGTCAAAACACAGGTAAGAACCTTCTAGGATGTGATTGGCTACTGCATTGTACATCATATGAAATGGCAGGCGTGGCCAAGAGTACAGACATGTGACATGAGAAAAAGGGCGGCAATTGGGGACAAAGGATGGTTATTCTATTGTAGACAGATGGCCTTCTGGAAGCCATTTTGTATGTTAGCACAGCTATGTGAATATTTGGGGGGAGGTGATGAATTACAAGAGAAGTGAGAGGACAAAGGTTTAAGGTGTTTGGATGTAAATTCCTCAACAATCCCCCATTTGTGCCTGAACAGGTACACAAAAATAAAATATAAAATCCAAACACAAAGTGTAAACAGTCAGCTATGCTATACATGTGGAAAGGAAATAATCTCTCCACTAGGTGGAGCAAAAAAAATTTTTTTATTTTTTATTTTTTATTATTTTCTTTCCACGTGCAAAATCACGCACCAAAACCCCTTGTTTCAGAAATTTGACAGGAAACAAGGTAAAAAAGATGACATGATTATATACTATTTATAGTCTAAGAGTGGACAACCATTCACCAAAAACCTTGATTTAACAAGGCAAAAAAAATAAATGGTTACCAGTGTAAGAAGGGCAAAAAACCTCTTGGTCAATTTAGAGGAAAAACCCAAACTTATTTATCAACTCATGTTTCAACCATTGTAACTCTTGTAAACAAATGTGATATTTTTTCAAGATAATTTCAAAGTTCATTCACTCTTGTTGTGAATAATCGCATGTGATGTCCTATGGAACATAGCTTCCATGTTTGCGTCTCTGAATGTTTAATGTAGGTTCCAGTGTGTGCGATTAGAGGTGCAGTCATTGCTGTTGAGATTGTCCACGTTGTCATACCACAACCACAAGAAGGAGGTGACCGGCAAGGTCAGTCTCCGATTGCTCATCAGAGGAGAGGAGAGTGTGGCAGTGACTGTCAAGGTCACTCTCCGATTGCTCATCATCTTGGATTTTGACATCTGTAGAGTGTAACAGAGTCCAGTCATTCTTGTTCACAGTGTATATCCAACAGTCATTTAGGTGACACTTCTCTTTTGGGCAATAGAATGTCACTGGGGAATGCAAGGCGTCTTCTCTTCTAGATCGCAACTTCAATGTAGCGTTGTTTGAATCAGTTATGTTCAATGTTAGTTGCAGTGTGTGCAGGTGTGTGTGCGTGTGTGGTGCATCTTGTGAGGTCATGGCTGTGGAGTTTCTCCATGTTGCCATCATAACGACCATGAGAAGGAGGTGACCAGCAAGGTCATTTTTCCTCCGATTCCTCGTCAGAGGAGAGGACAGTGTGGCAGCCCATGGCTTTGGCCTCTGAGCCCTCTGGTTCAGCTGCATCCTTGATCTCCTGGTGTTGGCGATCCCCTGGTGGACCGTCCTCTGCTGCTTGGACCCGTTGGCAATGGCTTGCATGGATCCACAAAGTCCTCTCAGCTACTTTGATCGCTGTCTGCGTGGTGAGTAGAACCTGGTACGGCCCGAGCCACCTCGGCGAGTTCCAGCTCCTTCGTCTGTGATCGCGGACCAGGACCCAATCCCCAGGAGAGATGTGATGCAGGAACCCCTCCTTAGCCTCAGGAATGGCGGTCCTCACTCTGTTGAAGACATCCCTGGCATGGAGAGAGTTCAATAAAATCCATCATAACATGTTCCCATGGCCCACTTGGCCGAGGATGTGCTGACAGTTCCATTTTTTGACGGGTAGGTTCCTCCCGCAACATCTACTTCTCTTCCATGTTTTCTGGCCTGTTCTCAGGCTGCTCATCTGCTCCTGGTAGTCTCTTGCCTCCTCATTGGGCAGGTCTACATAGAGCGGTCAGCCAGCGAGCTCTCGGAAGGTGAGGAGGGAGTCCCTGTCCTGGTTCAGCAGGGTGAAGGTGCGGTGGGACACGGTGTCCGTGTGGACACCACACAGCCAGGGCGCCAGCAGCACGTACAGGCTCTTGAACTGAACCCGGTCCATCCCTGTACTGCTCCACGTAGGGCCGGCCCGGGTCGTGCTGCTGGAGGCCCACCTCGGCGCTCCCGCTCCCCCAGTACAGGCTGATGAAGTGCTCCGTCTGTGGATCCACAGATGAGAGAGACAACAGAGACAAAACAGAAGAGAAAAAAGGAGAGTCCTCTGGTCTGGTCTCCCTGTTCCCCTCTTTGGTCAGGAACGGTTATCCGCAGTCTGTTGGAGATACTCAGAAACATGGTTAAGCGCAAGCTCCTGCTTTGGGGAAAAATTTTGTTATTCAGTCAGGAAAACTTAAACAGGGTGTCTGTTCAAGTGTCATTAGAGCCAGTCTGCAGTAGCCTACAGTGACATCAGGGGCAGTGTTAGAATGACTTTAACACGCCCAGTCCCCAGTCATGATCAAGGCAATTGGATTTGGCTCTAGAATTTCTCTCGCGATTTTATGAAAATAAAATAAAATAACCACATTCTCGTCTCAACAAAACAACACCCCTCTAAGGGTAGAAACAAATTCCCTGAAGTCAGGATAAAACAGAGATGAGGGAAAAAAAATGCATCACTCAAATGAAATGACACTAAAATGAACTGGCTTCATTTACAATTAACTAATTCAAAAAATCCATCAAAGCTTAATTTGTATAGCTAAAATTTGTATATCTAAAACTTCCCTCTTCTGCATTTGAGGAAAGAGTATTGGGCACCGCTTCGGACAAAATGGTCTCTTCCCTGTTTCATACTTATCTGTCGCTCACAGTGAGTTGGTGACATGTCGCTGGCCCTGCATCTCACGAACCCCAGATCGCCCATCTGTAGGGAAACAGGTCGGTAACCTCCATCTCCACCTCCGGTCCTGTGCCCGTCTCCTGGTTCGGCATTCACCCATCACTCCCGGAACGACAGTTGTCCCGTCTGAAACAGGGAGAACACTCCAGAAATGTCCAAGAATGACTCTCAAGTCATTCGTGACTCCACACAGTTCATAGCTTTATGCTGGCGAGGGGCAACCACTCCTTGGTAGCCCACACAATGCACTCCAGGAAAATCTGAAAACATCAACACATAACTTCACAGAAACAGAACATCCTATAGAAATAGACTAAACCTAAATTACTACAAAACAGAACAATCTAACCAAGGAGACGTGTACACACACCTGAATCAAAAACACAGGTGAAATGTAGGCGACATCCTCAAGCTTTATCGAACAAGACCCGCTTAAACAGAAATGACATATGATGCTAAACATCCAGTAACCTCATGTTCCTACATATATCAGAAAGAGATAGACAAGACAAACAACAGTTAAACAGACAAACAGCAGGTTCCAAGCAGTCCCCAGGAAGGCACGATCCAGGCTCCTCAAAGACCTGCCGCCCAGGGTCCATAGCACCTGAAAGATAACTCAACACAGACTGGGGTCAATATAGCAGAGGGGAAGGCCTAAAGCCAACTCCTCACAAACACATCATCATTATGTGAATGAAATTCATACAGTAGAATGCATAAACGAACAGCTTATGGCCATTCATTGACTATTGAAACATAAACTCCTGAATCAAAGCGAAAACCATAACCTAAAATCAAAACCTATTCAAAACCCTGTCAGACTTTTGAGTTCGCACCAATACCTAAAAGATCATCCTCAGAAACATTAACAACAACTTAAGACTCAAAGGCTCTACATCTATTTCATCCTCCCACCATCATGCACAAACCTTACGTCCTCAGCTATCTGTCTTCTCCTGTTTATTTACCTTAAAAAATATGGCTCTATCTTGGCTAGTTAAAATCTCCCTTGTGGGTTGTTCAAGGGAACTCCAGCAGGTGGCGCTCGACCCCAAATCGGAGGCTCTTCCTTTTCATTCAGCTTGCGGTAACTGTGACACCGTTCAATCCAGTGGCCATACTGACCACAATGGAAGCATGAATCATCTCTATCTTCACTTCGATTATACCTTTTTCCTCGCCTAACCCTACCAGAACGCTTCCTATTGTTTCTCTGTCGCCACTGTGGTCGTTGTTGGTTCCACCTCGCACCAGCAGTTTGATTGTCCAGCTGTTGTAACTGAGCAGCTTGTAATCTGGCTGCACCTAGCTTCATTTCTTTCAACTCCCTCTTTTCAATGTGATCACTTAGATGCTCCGCATAGCGGAAATGGTCAACAACTTCTTCGAGAGAAGTCGATTCCCGGGTGTGGCACATCAACCTAACTTGGTCGGACAAAGAGGAGAGAGAGTTATTCATCAATTGTTGTTTCAAAATCGCCGCATAACCAGCTGCATCATTTATTTGTGAAGGGCGAGGAACAGGGTTTGGGCAGCGTATCAGTGGCGCTTGTATTTGCGGTCCCTCCAGACTATCTCTAGCCATTTGCAGTTGTTCCAAATTAAACTTAGCCTCAGATATAGCTCTAGCCAATTCTTCCTTCCTGACCTGTTCTTGTTCGGACGAATACCTCGTAGAAAGGGGCGCGCTTAACTCGTATTGTAGAGGGGAGAGAGAAGGGGCGTGGCTAATGGCGGGAGCATGAAAATGGGGAAGAACAACAGCCTGGTTGGGTGTGAGCACGGAGCAACGAGTCGAGGGGGACAGATCTAATTTTAAATCAGAGTTATTCTGCTGGGGAAATGGCGGAGAGACAGTCTGCTGAACCTCCTTATCTTTCCTTCCATATCTAAAAACCTCTCTCGTGCTACTCTCTCCCAAATCTTAAAAGCAGACCAGTCTATAGAATTAACAGGCTTTTCCCTTAACCCTCTAGCTGAGCCCGAATCTTAGCTAAGAATTTAACACTAAATGTCAGATGGGGATGTAAGAAATCGAAAATGCTTTAGCGCATAACGAAATCTGCCAACAAACGCTCGCAGAATAATGCTTCAGCGCAACAATCTCATCAGGGCTAGACAAGTTTAGCAGTAGAATCCTGTTGCATATAGCATATGTTAGTAGCCGGTGTTACAGGGACACCTAGTGGTGCTCCCAAAATGTTGCATGTAAGACCCGGATGTTGTATGTGGGCATGCGCCGTTATATTATACCTCCATGGCGTGCGCGGGGGAAATTTAAGTTTAATAAAGGCTATACTGCGAAAATCCCTAATAAACACGACGCAGCCTAAAACCCCAAAACAGCAATGAAAGGAAACCTTATAGTTAACTCACGGCGGGAAAGAATACAATTTCGAAAGAAACAAAGACACATTAAACCGCTTAGTACTCACCCAGTCAGGAAGTCCTTTGTTCTCTGGCTCAATGGCGGATCACCGCGAGAGCGGAGTGGTGTTTTCCTGCGTCTCCCAGACAACCAGCTAGCCTAGCAGTTACGATTTAACAGTGTAAAAAGTGTACAAAATACTTACAATACTTTACCTGGATCCATGGCGCGCTTACAAACAATACAAGGCAAGAGCCGAGGCTCAAACAGTAAACACAGCAGACTAACACCCCCCGTGCACATACAAGAGAGAGAGCCGAAACTCCAACAGTAAAACAACAGACTAACACGGGAACGCAAAACAAAGAACGACCAAAGATGACGAAAACCGACTAACATACGACTAGCATGCTCGAACTGCACCAGCCACTTGGTCAAGGCTAGACCTTAGTCTAGATCCACCAAACACCGTACAGCCACTTGGTCAAATCTAACTCTCGTTAGGTTTACCAAGCCACCCGGGATCAAAGGGACAAACGCTTCTACCAGAAACGCGGATTGCCAAACTCTCAATCACTCCCTGTAGCTACCTCCGTTGAGCAAAACTCTCACAACGGCTCTGCGGTTTTAATTTCACCCGCGACCGGCCAAAGGGAAGCCTGTTCTGTGCCAACTCTTTGGCGTATTTAACTCAAAAAAACCCGTTCTAAGCTGCAACCGATAAACAACCTAAATTGTACATCAACTACAGGGGAACAAGATTTCACGAGACCAAACTCACACTTCTTCTGAAACTGCTTATACCCTCGTAACGAAACAAGGACGAAGTCAAAGGACAATACGATATAAATATATATTGCTGTTCACAACTTCCTTAGATAGTTACTTAATAAATACGTACTAAATACCCACGCTGGGGTTTCTGTTTTCAACAATCCAGACCAACACAAACTGAACCAAATCAAGGCAAATACAACTCAGAACCATAAGAGGGTTCGTTTAAACGTACCTGTGAGCCTCAAGAATCCAGTGGTAGAACTGAGGAAATAATCTTGGCGTGCGCTCTGGCGCAAGAGAGAAGATTGATTTTCCAAAGCCCCCTATAATGGACCGACACGTCTGTCACCAGTTCATCCACTGGAATCCCGAAGCAACACGCAGGCAGTCCTCCCTTTCATCCGCGTCGCCAACTGTGATAGTATTTTAACTGATCTTAGTCAAAAGGATTTACCAAGATTCGTTCAAAAGGTTAAGTCTGGTTTATTGTGAAAAACAATACGAGCGCAAGGACTTCCTGAAAACGCAACAAGGGTGGTTTCGTCAGCGAAGTGACTTCAGCCTCTTCTGCTGTGGCTTATATGCAGTCAAAACACAGGTAAGGTCCTTCTAGGATGTGATTGGCTACTGCATTGTACATCATATGAAATGGCAGGCGTGGCCAAGAGTACAGACATGTGACATGAGAAAAAGGGCGGCAATTGGGGACAAAGGATGGTTATTCTATTGTAGACAGATGGCCTTCTTGAAGCCATTTTGTATGTTAGCACAGCTATGTGAATATTTGGGGGGAGGTGATGAATTACAAGAGAAGTGAGAGGACAAAGGTTTAAGGTGTTTGGATGTAAATTCCTCAACAGTAGCTACAGTATAGCTAAACTGATTACATTTAAAGAAGCTATATTTGTTTAATGCACTTGTGCTTGGCTGTAAGGGATGTGAATGGGATGTCACGAAACGTAAACTATAGCTGCTTATAAAGAGCAACAGTGATGCATGTGAGCAGTTGTGCTTAAACTTTCTAAATCGTTTTGCCTACGAGCCGATAGGCTTTTGCAATGCTCTGCTCAGAGCAACCAAAAACCAACCTTGAAGGCAGCAGTAGTACCATTATGATGTCATAGATATATATATTTTGTGACTAATGTCACCATAACAACGGAATTCTGTTATACCTTGGGAACATTCTGAGGAACTCACAACTAAACAATTTCTTCAGAGTGAAGCCACTTCTTATTGTTTTAGCAATAGCCTTCATGCACAATGGAATTTCGAATATTGAAGTTTCTCTTTACAGCGGCTCTGTTAATAGCACCCGCAATGCGCAAGCCTCCAGACCCTGAGAATTTTCCGAACAGCATTTCAACTGTGGGACCTGAGCAGTTGTCTGCCACCCTGGACAGCTTCAGCCTACAATCACCAAACATCTCACTCTCCGACAACGTATGCGATGCAACAAAGACAACGGAAATGGCACCAAATGCCCAGCTACAGTCACAAGATGCTCTCGATACCCTCAGCCCACCTGAGAACATCACCCAACTTGAGAACGTCACCCAACTTGAGAACATCACCCAACCTGGGGACATCACCCAACTTGAGAACGTCACCCAACTTGAGAACATCACCCAACCTGAGAACATCACCCAACATGAGAGCCTCACCGGTTCCGATCAAGGCACCGTGGTGAAGATGGAGATGGTTGGAAAAGATGTGGACACCAAGTCTGGCTTAAGAACAAGAACCAGAACCAGACTCTCGGATGGTGAAAGGAAGAGTGGAACCTCCTCCAGGGAGCTCGTTATGCGTCTGGCACAGTGGGCCAGTTCTCTGGTGCAGGAACTCTATAGAAACTCCGGCTGCCATGCAGAGATCCTGTTAGGGTTCTACAGCACCCTGTCAGGGTTCTACAGCGCCCTGTCAGGACTGAGAATGCTTCTCCGAATGAGGAACAAGACAACGGTCAAGGTAGGCGTGGTATCAAGCAGGGAAGCCCGAGGGTCAGATGAAGGTCATAGAAATTAACTCACATTCTCATTGTTACAAAAATCTGTTCTGATGAAGGTAGAAACCGAAACGTTGACTGATTAAAAGCAGAGAAAAAGTGTGTGCGGGAGTACGTTATTCTTCATTTGAAACTTTTAAAGGGATTTACTCCCAGCACCACAACAGTGGGAGAGTGTGCATGTTGGCATTTTCACTTGGGTCATAGAAATCAGACATGGTGGACTTGCCCGGTGTTTATGCTCTGGTTTTTTTTCCCTCTTCCTCAGCGAATGAGGAAAGAAAGAAAGGAGGAAAGTAGAAGTAGGAAGAGAGCCCTCCTGGAAGAGAGCGTTCGCTCGTCCTCCGCCCGGCCAGTCCACCAGGAGCCCGGCCTCGGAGGCGGAACCAGATGCCGTCGGCGCGGAGGAAGGGGGCGGGGCTACCGCCGGCGATAACCGCCATCACCGTTAGGTGTGAAGAAGGAATTTAAATAAACCTTCAGCTTTTGCAAAAAAAAACAAAGATTTATTTTATTACATTTAGAGTGACATGTGAATGATTGTGATTCTGTGAGTGATTCTGTTAGTAAGTGTAAGAAAAAGACAGAACTTGAGGAGTGGTCCACCTGCAGTACTGTAAATGAGAAAAGATTAAAAAATATATTTTTGGGGGAAAAATGAGCATTTACTCTACTTTTTAATGTTTTTAATATGTTATATTATAATTGAGTCCTTTTTAAGATCATATCTGGTTTTGTATCTTACTCTTTTTCCACTGAAGACATTTTGTATCGATAAAATGTGTTTTATTTCAATTTAAGCATACATATCTATGATTATTCTTGAAAATGCACTTTTACCATAGAAGGCCGGTTCAACCATTTGGTAGAGGCTCATAAAAGAAATGGTTTGGTCAGTAAAAAACTACAACATTGTTTGTTGTTATTTCTGTCCCAATTAACTAAAAAATGCAAAGAATTTCATCCTGATACCTAATGGCAGTCAGGGTGCCGTTGTCTAGCCTGTAGAGGTCTGTGTCCTTCCAGGGATATGCCTCCCCAGACCATCACTGACCCACCACCAAACCGGTCATGCTGAATGATGTTGCAGGCAGAATAACATTCTCCATGGCGTCTCCAGACCCTTTCACATCTGTCACATGTGCTCAGGTTGAACCTGCTCTCATCTGTGAACTGCGAACCTGCCAATTCTGGTGTTCTCTGGCAAATGCCAATCAAGCTCGACGGTGCTGTAGTGTTGCACGGTGTATCGATACTAGGAAAGTACCGCGATACTCTGTCGTCAAAAACGGTACGATACCCAAATTTAATGTATCGATACTTTAAGAAAGACAGTGTTTTAATAAGAGCCGTATATATTGAGTTGTGTTCATGCGACAGTGAAGCCGTGTTTGTTTGTAGGCTAATGGCGCTCTGCTTCTCTCTCCCATGATCCCTGAGTCGCGGGGCAGTATGTGTGTGTGTGTGCTCTCTCTCTCTCCTCGCTCTGTCACTCTGCAGTGAGCAGCGCAACAGTTTTCCCCCTCATATGCACGCAGCATCTTCGAGAGGACGGTAGCTAACCTGAGATGGCTACAAGTACAAATGTCGACCGTCCACAGCTTGTCGATAAAGCTGATGCGCACAGCAAAATCTGGCATTATTTTGCTTACAGAGCCGACAGTGAGGGCAAGCCCATGGACATTACAAAGCCCATCTGTGAACGATGCTACAAATCTATACAAACCAAGGGAGCCAATACGACCAACCTGGCAAAGCATCTTGCAGACAGACATGCCGACTTACACAAACAATTCAAAGAGCGACAGGTAAGCGAATGTGATAGAAGATAAGATACACACAACAGCAACACCAGTAGCCTACTGAATACAACCGAAGGATATTTAGCCTACCTTATGTTTGAATGTATGAATGCACAATACATTTATTGCACCAGATGATAGCTAGAGAAGCAAATTTTCATCTGTAGCATGAGACTTTTAGCTAGCATAGCTGCAGCCTGGCTGCAGCCTAGCTCTCTGCCTAGCGCACATGTGACAAAAAAAATCAATACCTGCTCCGACCTCCTAGAGCGAGAGACCTGTTAACCGTTAACCGTGAGACCATTATCTCTTCTGATAATTTGGAATAGCAAAAATTATCTAATAGGCCTGGGTTAATTAATAAATAATATTAATAATAAGCTTTTCAAGTTTTTTCTGATTATCTCAGTTTGCAACAACAGGCATAATTTAATGATTTCTCCCCACACAGACAAACAGATGCCAGCACAATCCCAAACCACCCAGTCGAGGCA
>NC_140264.1:1090000-1207500 GCF_949987555.1 Borostomias antarcticus | reverse complement strand
GATAACATCAGGCCGTGTGTAATAACATGATAACATCAGACCATGTGTAATAACATGATAACATCAGACCATGTGTAATAACATGATAACATCAGGCTGTGTGTAATAACATGATAACATCAGGCCGTGTGTAATAACATGATAACATCAGACCATGTGTAATAACATGATAACATCAGAACATGTGTAATAACATGATAACATCAGGCCGTGTGTAATAACATGATAACATCAGACCATGTGTAATAACATGATAACATCAGACCATGTGTAATAACATGATAACATCAGGCTGTGTGTAATAACATGATAACATCAGGCCGTGTGTAATAACATGATAACATCAGACCATGTGTAATAACATAACATTCGACTGTGTGTAATATCATGCAATAAGAGAGACGTCTGTACCTTTGTCGACGATGACTCTGGCTTCATTGGGGTCATCGCAGGTGTCCTGGAGTTTGGCCAGTGCCCGGGTGGTCAGCACCTCGCATGTGGCGTCCAGCTCGCCCCTCCGGTCACCGCTGCTGTCCCTGCTGCCCCACGACGCCTCGCCGGAGGAGTCCCGGCCCCTCCGGCCGCCGTCGTGCGGACGGGTGTTGGCGGCGGCGGCCACGCCCAGGAAGTCCGCCACCAGCTTCCCCACGGCCCGTTGGATGAAGCCGTAGAGCAGCGCCGTGAAGATCTGTCCTTCCAGACGCCGCTCGGTCTCGGGGCTCCGCAGGGCAAGGTCGGGTCCGTAGGCGGGGAGGGGTGTGGCGTGGTTCTCCTGCTCCTCCTCCTCCTCCAGAGCCGCGCTGGGGGAGCGGGGTGGGGGGTCCGAGCCCGGGAGAGAGGCGCGGTCCTGGGGAGAGCCTGCTGGACTGAAACATGTAGGGGTCTTACCATCGCAGGACAGGGGAGTAACGCTGCTCTTTTTGTGTTTCTTGCCGGTCTTTTTCTTCTTGTCCTCTCTAGATGTCTTCTGTCCATCCTGGGGGACAGCTTCAGCTTTCTGACCACTGATCTGGGAATCAGAGAAAAGAAGACAAGCATATAAATACTGTAGAGTTAGACGTCTAATAAAAACTCATTATTACTGTATGTATTCATTATGTGGATGTCAATACATTTATATTATATCTGGAGCTATCTATCTACTATCTAATGTATTAATCCTACTACTACTCAGGTCAATTCTAAACACGGCATGTGTGTGTGTGTATGTACACGTGTGTGTATGTGTGTGTGTGTGTGTATGTGTATGTGCACGTGTGTGTGTGTGTGTGTGTGTGTGTGTGTGTGTGTTGTCTCCTTACCAACGAGGCGGTGTTTGGGAGGCTCCAGGAAGAGGAGGGGGAGGTGGGGGTCTGGTAGAAGGAGGAGGAGTCTATCTCTCCAGACTGCTCACAGCTCCTCCTCCTCCTGCTCCTCCTCCTGCTACTCCTGTTCTTCTCCATGTTGCCAGTAGTAACACTCATAGCTGTGTTGAAAAATATGCTACTGTTACACAGTTATAACACTCATAACTATCATAACGTTTTAAAACATGCTCAGGTAAAACTATTATTAAGGTGAGAATGACTCTGGTCTACAGTAACATGAAAACACTAGACTGCCTGTAATAACATGATAACATTAGACCGTGTGTAATAACATGATAACAGACTGTGTGTAATAACATGATAGCATCAGACCGTGTGTAATAACATGATAACATCAGGCTGTGTGTAATAACATGATAACATCAGACCGTGTGTAATATCATGCAATAAGAGAGACGTCTGTACCTTTGTCGACGATGACTCTGGCTTTATTGGGGTCATCGCAGGTGTCCTGAAGTTTGGCCAGCGCCCGGGCGGTCAGCACCTCGCATGTGGCGTCCAGCTCGCCCCTCCGGTCACCACTGCTGTCACTGCTGCCCCACGACGCCTCGCCGGAGGAGTCCCGGCCCCTCTGGCCGCTGTCGTGCGGACGGGTGTCGGTGGCGGCCGCCACGCCCAGGAAGTCCGCCACCAGCTTCCCCACGGCCCGTCGGATGAAGCAGTAGAGCAGCGGCGTGAAGATCTGTTCTTCCAGACGCCGCTCGGTCTCGGGGCTCCGCAGGGTGGGCTGGGAGCAGCAGTGGTGGGCGTCAGGCGGCCGGCGCCCCGAGCGCGGGGGGTCCAGGAGCTGCCGGTGGACCCGGCGGATCAGCTCCTTGGAGAAGAAGTGGAGGCCGGGGGACTCTTCGCCATCGTCGTCGTCGCGATCGGGGCGCTCCCTCGCGATGGCATCGAACATTTTGTGCAGGGCGAGGTCGGGTCCGTAGGCGGGGAGGGGTGTGGCGTGGTTCTCCTGCTCCTCCTCTCCAGCAGGGCTGCCGGTTTGACTCCTGGCGCTGGGGCTCCGGGGTCGGGCCGGGGGAGGGGCTCCCTCGGCGGGCTCCGTCGTCTCCCGGAGGAGGCCCCCCAACAGCCTGACCAGCTCCAGCTTCTCTTCTGCGGAGACCAGGCCGGGGCTCTGGAACAGGGCGTGGCGGGCCAGGGCGTCCGAGAGGCTCTCCTCCTCCTCCTCCTCCAGGGTTGCGCTGCTGCTGGGGCCGGAGGAGGAGGTGTTCCGGCCGGTCGGACCCACCGCCAGGGTCTCCGGGGCGGCCGACGCGTCCTCCATGGCGCGGACCGCCGACCCGATGTGGCCCATCATCCAGGCGTCCTCCGGCACGCCGCCACTGGCCCCCGAGCCGTCTGAGGAGGAGGAGGAGGAGGTGACGGCGCCACCAGTACGCCGCGCCTTCTCCCGGGCGTCCCGCCAGGCGTTCCGGAGCAGCTCCTCGGCGAGCGCGACAAGACGGGAGTCGTGCAGGAAGGCGCCGGGGCGGAAGAGCGCCACCTCCTCCTCCTCAGGCGCCTCCTCTTCCTCTTCTCTCTCCATCCTCCCCTTCACCCTCCGCAGGATCTCTCTCACGGCTACGGACGCCGTGGCCGTGAGCTCCGCCTCCTCCGAGTTCTGGGAGGTGACCCTCAGAGCCGTGCTGGGGGAGCGGGGTGGGGGGTCCGAGCCCGGGAGAGAAGCGCGGTCCTGGGGAGAGCCTGCTGGACTGAAACGCGCCTCCTCGCTCGGACCCGTGCGCCCGTCCCGAGACGGCGGTGGGCGCGGTGCGACGTCGGCGGCCGGCCGGCGGCCAACTTGGTCCGGGTGGAGACGGAGGATCTGGTAGAGGGCCATGGTCACCATGACAACCCACTCCATGATCCCCTCTGCTGAGCACTCGTGCAACTCAGCTACGCTCTGGGGAGAGAGAGAGAGTGAGAGAGTGAGAGAGAGTGAAAGAGAGAGTGAGAGTGAGAGAGAGAGAGAGAGAGAGAGAGAGAGAGAGAGAGAGAAAGAGAGTGAGAGAGAGAGAGTGAAAGAGAGAATGAGAGAGAGAGTGAGAGAGTGAAAGAGAGAGAGAGTGAGAGAGAGAGTGAGTGAGAGAGAGAAGTAGAGAGAGATAGAGAGAGAGATAGAGACAGAGATAGACAGAGAAAGAGACAGAGAGTGAGAGAGAGAGGGAGAGGAAGAGAGAGAGAGAGGGAGAGAGAGAACAGATCAGCATCTCTAGGGTGGTTCTGATGGGGAAATAGAAGCAGTGACACCACAGTAGAAGAGAGACTGGCAGGTTGAGAACAGAGAACAGTACCACCCAAGCTTCTGGATGAATCTCAATTGACTGTAAAACAAAAATGAATAAATAAAGTTAAAAATCACTTTTGACAGAAGATGCAATTGGATTTTGTCCAAGGTGGTAATGGACTTGTGATGTGACCTGATGTAATCCACTAGAGGAAACACTTCCTGGATCTCCTAGCATGATACATGCTGCATGACAGTAGTAATAGTAAGATAGTAAAATATTTAGAGGCCAGAAGAACATAGAACATGTTGTATTTATGACATCATAATTGCAATCTGGCTGTGATGTACCGCGAACCCTCGATCTGCACCTGCAGTCAAGATGACGTTGTATGACTGTGACGGCAGGATCCAAATAGCCAATCGGTAAGCAAGTAAAAATGTAAACAAGGAGGTTGATCGCCCTTACCCAGCCCTTACCAAGGAGCTTGGGCCGTGTCCGAATGTCCATATTACCTACTATAAAGTACATACTGCAACTCGCCTACTACATGCGATTTAGTACATACCTGTACTACTCCACGAAAACATGTTTAGTATGCGAGATAAATGTAGCATGCTTCACGAGTCATCCAGTGAAAGCGACGGGCTCCGGCTCGCATTTGCGATTCATGTTAAACTTACAACAATATTGAGCTGGCCAGGCATTTCAGTTGGTCATCCAACACAGGCTCGATCCTCACCTTTCTGTATAATCCCAACTGTGAAATGGATGTGATAATAGTCCACAAAATATTCTTCCTTTGCCTCGTTTAGCACCAGCTGCAACACTCTCCTCCAAATTCATTATCTCCGTTAGCAAGGTGTTGCACTCGGTAGCTTGTGCTTATTATTATTATTATTATTATTGGGGTTGGTGCTTGTGCAGTGGAGGGGTTCTTTTGGGGGAGTTGGAGCCGTTGGATTGTTATGCTTAAATGATCCTAGCCAGCTAGTTCCCAAGCTTGTTTGATAACCTTCTTTGATTCAGACATACCGTAGGCTGCCTGGTACCGTCCACTGAGCTGGTTCACTATGGAGGATGGACTGTACCGTAGTGCAATTTGTCGCAAAGCGATAGGTTCAAAGTCCACGGTCAAAAATCAATAATTTGGGGGAGGGTCTCAGAGGTGAACATGCATAATTAAGTAGCCATGTGTTTTTACGTTTTGTTTTGTCCGATGGCACCTTCTAGTGGGCGAAAGTGGGAACATCGCAAATGTAAATCCACAACTTTCTTGACCATTGTCAAAACATATCGGACTCATTAGTAGATCTCAATATGTCACAACCTCGTTTTGTTATACTGTATTAATCCGTGAGAATACTTTGTCTTTACCTAAATTCCATTTATTTGTGTAATTTCTATCTTTTTGCAAGTCCTTATGGTTAACTTCAGTCCAATGGAGGTTGATGTCTGACCACTGCTCCAGGCTTCAGAGGAAGGAAAGGTGGATGGGATAAATAGAGGATGGAAAGAGGATATTTCTTCTGCAAACACTTGCATGCTTGTTTCAGTGCCGCTGCTTCCTGCACATGTATGAATGTGTGTCATACGGTGAGACTAATAGATTACCTGTACCTTCTTCCCTGTCCGTCTCCTTAAAAGTACTTCAATGTTTCTGAGGCTGATTAAAGCTACTTTAATGGTCCTATGGCTGTGTACAATGATGTTGTTGTACTATAAGCACATGTCCTCAACTGTAAGTAATATTGCACTCTATAACTGTGTCCCTCTGTTTTGATAAACAAATATAACCCCATTGTTGCATTTATTAATTGATTTTCACTGTCACTGTTACCGTAGTACTCACCACTTTATTGAATAAAGTTCATGGAATAGTAAACACTTAGACAAAACACATCACTACAATGTCACTACGTTGTTTTCTTATACTGTACTAATCCACCAGGCTGGCATGTCAACCTAAAACATCTGTAATAAACACAAGCCTTTGCTTATCACTGGATGGAGTGATATTCTCTAATGCGTCTCATTAATAAAATGCATAAGAGAACATTTCCACAGTCTTTAACAGTACAAGCAATCACATCAAATGAGAACTGTGCTTGATATAATACTTAAAGACAGTAGTAGTAGTAGTAGTAGTAGTAGTAGTAGTAGTAGTGGTGGTGGTAGTAGTAGTAGTAGTAGTAGTAGTAGTAGTAGTAGTAGTAGTAGTAGTAGTAGTAGTGTTAGTAGTAGTAGTAGTGGAAGTAGTGGTAGTAGTAGTAGTAGTAGTGGTAGTAGTAGTAGTGGTAGTAGTAGTAGGAGTGGTAGTAGTAGTAGTAGTAGTAGTAGTAGTAGTAGTAGTGGTAGTAGTAGTAGTAGTAGTGGTAGTAGTAGTTGTAGTAGTGGTAGTAGTAGTAGTAGTAGTGGTAGTAGTAGTAGTAGTAGTAGTAGTGGTAGTAGTAGTAGTGGTAGTAGTAGTAGTAGTAGTGGTAGTAGTAGTAGTAGTAGTAGTAGTAGTAGTAGTAGTAGTGGTAGTAGTAGTAGTAGTAGTAGTAGTAGTAGTAGTAGTGGTAGTAGTAGTAGCGGTAGTAGTAGTAGTAGTGGTAGTAGTAGTAGTAGTAGTAGTAGTGGTAGTAGTAGTAGTAGTAGTAGTAGTAGTAGTAGTAGTAGTAGTGGTGGTAGTAGTAGTAGTGGTAGTAGTAGTAGTAGTGGTAGTAGTAGTAGTAGTAGTGGTAGTAGTAGTAGTAGTGGTAGTAGTGGTAGTAGTAGTAGTAGTAGTAGTAGTAGTAGTAGTAGTGGTAGTAGTAGTAGTAGCAGTGGTAGTAGTAGTGGTATTAGTGGTAGTGGGGGGGGGGTGGATCGACATTAGTCTGGTGTCTCCCTTCAGAACCGCTTGTCATGTTAGACTGTTGCCATGCTAGACTACACAGTATAGCTCTGAAGGTCCTCAACACACACAAGCCTCTACACCACGTCAAGGTCTCGATCCCAGTAGAGGAAAATGATGAACTATGTACAATAAAATGAGGGATGAGAAGGGCACTAGAGGGGAAGTGTCCATTCTTCTCAGAGGGCAGGGATGAGAAGGGCACTAGAGGGGAAGTGTCCATTCTTCTCAGAGGGCAGGGATGAGAAGGGCACTAGAGGGGAAGTGTCCATTCTTCTCAGAGGGCAGGGATGAGAAGGGCACTAGAGGGGAAGTGTCCATTCTTCTCAGAGGGCAGGGATGAGAAGAGCACTAGGGGGGAAGTGTCCATTCTTCTCAGAGGGCAGGGGGGTGGGGGTGCTCAGGGCTCAGGGCAGCTCATCCACAGCTTTTGTGAACCGTTCAAAGCTGTTGAACACTCTCCCTTCCAGTCCCTTTGATGAAGACATGCTCTTTACGGGGCAGAATGTCTTCTTCTTGTATTTGCTGTGCCCCTGGCTTGGTCCTTTGCAGAGTGAACAAAGGGGGAAGTTGACCACCCGTGATTGTTTCCCCGCAACAGTGGTGGGAGGGGCTAGCTTCCTTTTATAGATAGTGGACTTAGCCCACTCAGAAGGCCTGCCTGCACTCTGTGATGGACCTGGTTGGCTGGCGGACATCGCTGCAGGTGCACTGGCTGATGCGCTGGTTGATGGTTGGCTGGTGGGAACAATGGGCACGCACTGAGCAGTTGGGGCGGATGATGTGGGTCTGGCGATGGTTGGTGTGGCCAGAGAGAGGTTTTGGAGGCGCGTTGGTGTCAGACGAAGGTGTGCGTAGCAGGGAGTGGGAGGAGGAGGAGGGGTGGGCAGGTTGGGCAGCACGATGCTCTCCCTCTTCTTCACCACCTTGGTCCCTGCAGTGCTCGGGGTGTGGATGTAGTCCAGCTGGGTGTAGTCAGCTGGAGGGAGGACAGACGGTTGAAGTGGTGCTGGAGGGAGGTCCTGGGATGAGATGGAGGTGGTTTTGGAGATGCAGGAGGGTGTTTTGGTGGAGTGGAGGTTGATGAGCTTCTCCTGCCGATGGATGAAGTCACGAACGGTCTTTGTATTTATTTTTGGCAGAGGAATGCCAGTTCTGCACAGCACTGGATCGTCCACCAACACGAAGTGCTGGATCCGCCCGTACTGCTTGGCGATCCTCTCCTTCTCTGGGCTGGACCGAGCGCCACCAGGTACCCTCAACCACAGAAGTTTCACCAGCGTGTTCATGACCCTGTTGTGCTCCGCGCTGATGTTTTGCTGAGCTGGAGCGTACCGCTTCGCCATCTTCACTCGCTGTACCACAGCAGCCTCAACAAGGTCATCCCTTTTGGTGCGACAGTAGAGCGTGTTGCCCCAGTGGGTTCTGTAGAGCTGAGTGAACTTCTGTGGTTGTTTGTCATGCTCCTCCAGATCATTCCACGCCGCGATGAGCCCGTTCCTCTGAGCTGTCGTGATGGTCAGGTTGCCTTCGGTGCTCAGGCAGATGTCCACCAGCAGAGAGCAGAACCGTTCCACCTTTTGGAAGCCTGGGAGAGGGTTCAGACTACAGGTGTCCTCCTGTTGCAAAATACAATAATACCATGATAAGTTGGTGACATGTCAATGTTTACATTGATCAGATGCGTTTTAACATTAATCTAACACACAAAAAATGAAACATTAAATACTTACAAAGGCCGGAGGGTGCACTTCACTCTTCTCATTGGTGGTGAGCACGATGTGGGGTAGGGCGGCAGCCACCATGTAGTCACCTCCCTCTGCGTCACTCAGGTACGCCTCATCTTCCTCTGGGTCGGACTGACCAGGCAGCAGCACCTCCTCCTCTGGACCGGGACCGTCATCTCTGATGTTGTCCAACGTGAAGCGGTCGGATTCCCCTGTGCTCTGGCTGAACAGGTATTCCAACCCGAGCAGCTCGTTGGACTTGACCTCTGCCAGGGCCCGGAAGTTTTCCTCCACTGTCTCCCCAAACAGCTGTTGGCAGCGGGTGTTCAGGCGATCCAGCAGTGGTGCCGAGTAGGTCCGGTGATGGCGGCCTTTTCCACCGTACACCGCGTCTGAACTCCGGTCTGAGTTCCACCGTGCGATTCCGCTGATCAGGTAAACCTGGTAGGGATGAGCTGCACAGTGGGGACCTGGAAATTACAATGAAATACATTAGCATATTTTCCAAAGTATTAGAAGGGATTCTCTTGGATATGCTTCAAGAATAAATGTGAAATCAAAAAAAGGGAAAAAACACGACACCAAAGCTGCAGCACATAGTAAAGGCAACGACATGAACACATAATTTCAGCATCAACTTGAGCACAGGAATATACTGTAGGTTGTTATAAAAATAAATATATTGAATAAATTGTACCTGGAATCATGTGTGGCAGGAATTTGTGGAATCCCTCCAAGCTGTTGCTTCCACGTATGCACTTGTAATAGGGCACGTCTACACCATTGATGGTGGTAGAGCGAGCCACCCTATACATCGCCATGTCTGGAGGGTCCTGGAGGCATTCCAGGTGCCTCTGCTGTGCTGCCCACTTCAGATCTATGGCTTCTGTGAAGAAACCAAAAAGATGGACGGTAATACATGTACAGAAGCAGCACATGATACAGTAAATAAATAACGTATTGATATTGAAATAGTATTAATAACTGTTTAAATACATTTGAATAGATTTTTACCTGGTGTTGTGAACAAGCTGACTCCACTCTCGTCAAGCCCAGCAGGACCTTTCAGCTCCTCAATGGCAGTGTGGACGAGGTTGAAGGTCGCCTGAGCTCCCAGGGTGATTCTTCGCACATGGTGCTTCAGCTGCTTCCTCGAGACGTGGAGTCGCATCATGTCCTCGTCTGTGAGAGACGCCAGAGCCTCCGGGTTCTTTGCTCTCACTGCCTTGATCAGCAGGTCCAGGTCTGCGCGGTTGTAGGCCATCACTGCTCCTGCTAGGGCGAACTTGAACACAGGGTACTTGGAATGGCTCTCCGTACGAATGGCTCCATCAAACCGATGCATCCAATGGAAGATGTCCAAACGCACCACCATGCCGCCGTTCACCTGTAGTGGTGAAAAAGTGATGATTTTATGGAATGTGTGCCTGTATGGTTGGACTGATGATGTCACTTTGCGGTTTTGGTATATCTGTTTGTGTCTCTGGATTTTTTGGTTTCCAGTTCTCTGGAGGTTAGATATACCTGTAAGCTTACAATTAAACATTACCTAAATGCGCATTGGTCTATGGAATATTTATTTAAAGACTGACTAGCACCCATAAACCTAGAACTAGACTCTTGAGGTCAAGAAAATATCATCAACACACCCATGGCTGGAACAAGGTCTCCAGAGCTGTCGCGCCTTGCTCACAGCAACACCCACGATCCACGTAGAGGATCTTCGGCACAGGCTGATTGGCCTGATGGAACCGGTCCATCACACCGTCACACATAGGCTTCAGCTTGGCAGAGGACTCTTCGCAGGTGAGGACGAATGTGACCACCTGGGACAGCTCATTGGCTATGCTGGTGAACCACTCAGCCGTGGCCTTGCCCTCGCCAGACAGCTTCTTCACCACCTGTAAATAGAACATGTTCACAAGCTATGAATAAATGTTTAGTTCAACACTGATAATGAAATAGGTCACGCACACCCAAAGACCTTCAAGGCAGGACACTTACTTTATATTTAGTTCCAACACTGAACCAAGCAAGACAAGAGCATGGTTGCACTTTTTGTTTGTCTTGAGGGCCAGAGACCCTGTCTCGATGAGATTTACCTGTCTAAATGAAGGTTAAATAAAATAAAATGAAAACTCACCTTCTTGGTGGAGTCCATCTTAAGCACCGTGCCAAAGGTGGAGAGAATCTGGGTCCTGTAGTTCTGGACGTGGTCTGCTTCTTCCAGCAGGAAGGCGTGACGCAGCAGACGGGCAGAGGGTATCTCCCTCGGAGGAGGTGGAGCCTGGAAAGTGTGGCCTAACGCTGAGACTATACCGCCGGGTTGCACCACAGTCATCAGCAATGTGGTGTTCAGATCCTTCCTATGGAGGTACTCCTCATAGTGGTTCTCCTGGATTTGCCGCCACACTTTCACCATGGTGTTCCCCTCAGTGCGGTCTCTCAGAAGACGCACCACGTTCTTGTCCACACCACGCCTGGGAAATGTTATAATCAGTACACCAACATTAGCTAGTACTATGACATTAATGCATTAAGTGTACACAGATGTTCTGAATACTTACCTGTTGGTCAGGACAGCAGGAAACATGGCTTGGTGAGCCCCACTGAGTTGAGCCAGGATAGCAGGATCCCACCCCAGCCAACGACCCATCTTGCCACCACGTTCACCCCTCCTTGCTGCTTTCAGACATGGTCCACAGCACAGCACCTCTGTCATCATGGTGTACCAGCTGGATATGTCACAGACATGACGTACCTGCAATATCAAAACACATTTTGTTTGAATAGTTCCAACAGCTAGCAGTGGATTGTTATTATTATTATTATTATTATTATGATAGTGTGTTATTGTGTGACATGTTATTCACTAATAAAATAATGTAGGAATAAGTTATACCCTCTGGTAGTAGCCGGACTTGTAGAGGAAGTTATGTCCTTTGCCCGCACATCCATCACCAAGAGGACACTTCAGTGAGCACCTCCACACCCCAAGAGGCTGCCACATGAAGATGCGACTCCTAAAAAAAGGATGTGGAGATGGCAGAGCACCCGCAATGTAGGCTGGAGCTTCTGGAGGGTAGAACCACATCCTGTCCGACTTCAACACCTGGCGCCTCTTCAACACTCCAGTGTGGTCCTGGTAGGTTTGAACAGGGGTAAACAGCCCTCTTTCGGCATCTTCCTTCACCCAGATGTCCGCCAGCGGGATCCCACCTGGATTTTCCCAGAGCCGCACCCAACCCTCTAGCTCAACCTGAAACATGTCCACATTTTTTGTAAGTATGCAAAGTTTATGTAGTTGTAAATATCATCTCATTCAGTGGATTACTTCATTATTTTGGATTATATTATTTATTCGTTTTTAATATCTTCTCATTAAAATAATGGTTGGTGAATATTACTTACAGGGGAGTCACTCAAAGATGGTGCAGCGGTGGTCAGCTGGGGCCTGGCAGTCGGTGCAGCGGTGGTCAGCTGGGGCCTGGCAGTCGGAACAAGGTCTCCAGAGCTGTGGAGCTAGTTTACCTCAAGAGTCTAGGGAAACATGTTTACATTGTCAAAGCAGGTTCTCTCGTGATTGAAAGGGTATCAAATTATTTCAGCAGTGAAAGAGCAAACACCAGCTCGCAACCACAAAGCGCAACTACAGTTGGGAGAATTATGATGTGGCTCTGCATGTATCTCTTCTCTCTCTTCCCTATGGCTGGGGAGACAGTGCCCTCTGTCGGAGGGGCAAGGGACAAAAAGCTTGAAGCACTATGTAATATAAATCTAAATGATGATGACGATTATTGTATTCCCAGGCAGTCTCCTATCCAAGTACTAACCACGCCCTCGAGGCCGGCTACCCGTGGCTACGGCTGCTGAGGTGGCAAAGGGCTGGAGGGAGGAGCGGGGTGAGCGTCAAAGACTCTGGTTTCTCTTCATCACGAATAAGCCTTTCGCCTTTTACTAAAGACTTCCGTGGAGAGGAACGATGACGAGTTAAAGATATTTTTGGGAGGCTTTGCCTGACGGCAGAGCCTGCGTGTCCTGTTTGAAAGCAAAATATCGTCCCGCGGTGGATCTCCTTTTCCTGGTTGTGCGCGTTTCCATCCCAATGTTCAATATGGCGCCCCTGTTAATTTTGAGTTGAATAATTCTGCCTCACAATTTTTACTAATTGAATTGTGCAGAATTTACAAAATACAGAGATGCATAAAACACAAATGCAAAACATATATTAAAACATAAATATCATAACCCAATGTTCAATCTCTAAGCCCCAATCTTTTGCTTATTCTTGTCTGAGCCAGGGCTTCTGGGTTTCTCAGCGTTTGGTGAAGTGGGGTGGTGTGGTGGGCGGGGGGAGGGAGAGGCCGTATGATCCTGTCCCCTCCCCCAGCCGCCGTGAGAGTTTGGGACACCATTCCCAATGGCGTGAGAGGACTTGTGCGGTTTCCAACTCATACTTACCTGGCAGGGGAGACACCTTGATCATGAAGGAGGTTCACCCAGGGACGTCTCCTCTGTAGGCTGGAGTCGTGCGGTGTATGGGGCACAGCCACAGGGTCCTGCGGACTGCTAATGCAACATGGCCTCAGCGTCGAACCAAACCAACAGGCGGAATGCTGTCCGGTTTGAGCTCCAGAGCAACCTGGAGATGGACCGGCTGCAGTTCTCAAGAAGGATTTTACAAGCTGAACTGGAGTTTACACCTGCCCAGCTGGATTATATCTTCGCCCTGCCAGGGAAAAAAGTGTTTGAGGTAATCTTCTCAACATTTTACTACTTTGAGCAATGTCTTGAACGATTTACACAAAAGAAAGCCAGTAATCTCAGACTGGAAAACATTGTCCTGACCCCCTTGTCAGAAAGGGACTCTAAAAATATCACAGTTCTCATGTATTCTGAGAAAGTCACAACTGAGGACATTCAGACCTGGTTGTCTAGATACTGCGTGGTGAACAGAGGAATGGAGCTGAGGGACCAGGATGGCATCCGTACAGGAGCACGGCGCTTTTATGTGAAGCTCCGGAGGCAAGCGTTTGATGGTAGAGAGCAGCTGAGCCATGTGCCCTCAACGATCCAGCCGGGGCAGGTCAGGGGGCAGGTATTCTACCAAGGCCAACCAAAGGAATGCAGAAAGTGTGGAGCCGAAGGACATCTGGCCGCTGACTGCATCGTCACCTTCTGCAGGAACTGCAGGAACTCCAGCCACGCCACCAGGGACTGCAACCAGCCGATGAGGTGCAATCTCTGCGGGGAAAATACACATTCCTTCAGAGACTGCCCTCAGTCATACGCAAACCGGACAAGGCAGCAAGCCCCCCCCCAACCCGATCAACCAGCAGCAGAGAACCACCCTGCCCCAGATGGCAGACAACCCAGCGCCCAGGTAGACGGCACCGGTCCCCCGGCAGTGATGGCAGAGGGAACTCCAACAAAAGCAGCGGGGGAGCAGATGGCATCGACGGCAGAGGGAACCCCGGCGGCGAGGGCAGGGGGAGATGCGGCGAGGGCAGAGGGACCCCCGGTGGCAGTGGAGCAGGCGGCGGCGAGGGCAGACGGAAACCCGGCGGCAGTGGAGCAGGCAGCGGTGAGGGCAGAGGGAACCCCGGCGACAGTGGAGCAGACGGCGGCGAGGGCGGACGGAAACCCGGCCACGGCAGAGGGAACGCTGGCGGCGGAGAGGGCAGAGCAGGCGAGGGCAAAGGGAACCCTGGTGGCAACAGAGGAACAGGCTGTGGACCCCGCTGATGAAGGCGACCGACTGGACTGGAGTGCAGAGCACTCCGGGGATGAGGACGACTCCAGGCTGCCCCCCAACCGTCCAGAATGGGCAGCTATCAGCCAGGAGACCCAGGCCGACCTGCAAGCAGCGCAGGACACAGCCCCGGTGAACTCCACTGCCATCTCAGCCCAGGACTGCAGAGACTTCCTGGATAACCTGATGGCAGGGCTAGGAGCGTCCCCTGGAGGCCACGCTACCATCTCCGAGGTGGAAAAGGGAGCATCACAGCTCTCGTCCCTGTCATCAGAAGAGCCCCTCTTCCACTCTTCAAAAGAGTCACTCCTCCAAGACCCCGAGAGCCGAACCCCATCGCAGAAGCGACTGCTCCAGGACTCATCTGAAGAGTCACTCTTACAAGACGCCCAGGTATGGCCCGCTCTAACCTCGAGGTCCGGCTCCTTCCTGGACGCTCAAAGCCTGAGTGTCTTCTCCACTGCCACCCAGATGAAGGTGGGGAGGAGGGATGAAGTCGGGCATCAGAAAGAGCCAAAGAAGAAGAAAAGAGATAAGGATAGAGAGAAGAGGCAAGTCCCCTGAACCCCTTAGAATGCGATCCCATTAAAAATCCTCTATGGCCCCCTTTTCTATTATCACCATTAACACCAGAGGCCTCAATGACCCCATCAAATGTCAGGCTGTGGTTGATGATTTGTATGGGGACAATGGTGATATAATTTTATTACAGGAATGCAACATCCCATATATGGACAATTATTCTTGTTATCAGAAATGATGGCCCCATGGTGAATCAGTCTGGTCAGGAGACAACAGGAACAGATCATCTGGAGTTGCAATACTCCTGAGAGGACAGTCCTTTGTTACCAAAAGAGTCCAGAGAGTTATTGATGGACGCCTACTCTGCGTTGACCTTGAGGTTAATGGTAAAAAACTCAGAGTAATAAATATCTATTGTCCCTCTGAACTCCAAGATCGGCTAGAAACCATACAGTCTATTCAACCGCTGGTTTTCTGTGGGTGTGAGGTGATCATAGGTGGAGACTTTAACTGTATTTGCGAAAAAAAGGACAGAAGGTCGATATCTACTGCTGATGTCAGATTAGATGCTAGTTCTCATGCATTGGTCAACTTGATTGACGACTGTAGGCTAACTGACACCTTCCTTTTTACAAACCCTCAAACCCCAGGCTTCACATGGTCAAATGGTAGAACCCTTTCCCGTATCGATTTGCTCCTCACCTCTGCAGGAGTGACCCCAGTAGCCAGCTCTGTAACACCAGTCCCATACTCGGATCATGCAAAACTCACCTGCTGCTTTGAGATTAAAGATACAGTACGCCAACGCCCAGGTTCCTGGAAATTAAACATAAGTTTATTGGAAAATGTCACTACTGTATCAAAATTTAAAGGAAAATTGGAACAGTGGAAAACCTTGCAGTGCATGTATGATTCGTTAGGGGACTGGTGGGAAGAAACAAAGCAGAGAGCTAAAGCATTCTTCATGCTGGAGGGCAGAAGACTTGCGGCAATGAAACGGTCCTACCAGGGTAGACTTCAAGGTAGACTTCAGCGCTGTTACTCCCTTGCCCTCTCAGGGTTTGATGTTAGAGAGGACATCTCTAATTTAAAAAAAGAGATGATGAGACTAACAAATGAAAAGAGTAAAGGCCTCCTCACAAGAAGTCGCATACAACACCTGGAGGAGAATGAAAGATGTACCCGCTACTTCTTCAGAAGACTGTCTAAGCCAAAACATCGCATCCAAACTGTGCTAGATCGAGAGGGGGAAGAGGTGAAGGACACACAACAAATTTTAAAGGTTGTAAAGTCCTATTACTCAGACCTCTACCAAGAGAGACAGATTTCTGAGGATGAAGTGAGTTCATTTCTTTCCCAATTGACCACAGGAGTCGATAATAGCACTAGAGATAAGCTGGAGGAAGTTTTGACAACAGTAGAATTAACAAAGGCCTTACAGAGCATGGAAAATAATAAAACTCCAGGTTTAGATGGTCTACCCAAGGAATTTTATATTACATTCTGGGACCAGTTAAAAGATCCTTTATTAGAAGTTTTTAAAGAGAGTCTGGACAGGGGTACATTACCTTTATCTTTGAAAAAAGGTTCAATATCCCTGTTGTACAAGAAGGGCCCAAAAGAAGACCTTAAGAACTGGAGACCCCTGACACTGTTAGGAGTAGATGTTAAAATCCTTGCAAAAGCGCTGTATTTCAGACTCCAACCAGTAGTTGGCAGCATTGTCCACTTAGACCAAACCTGTAGCATCCCAGGACGGTCTATGTGTGATAGTCTAGCACTTGTAAGAGACACGTACCTCTACTGTCAGGATCGTAATCACCCTTTATGTATTTTGGGCCTAGATTTGGAGAAGGCCTTTGACAGTGTTAGTCATGACTATCTAAAAGTTGTCCTCGCCCACCTCAAATTTGGTTCAACCTTTAGGAGGTGGGTTGAGTTACTATACACAGATTGTACCAGTGTAGTAATGGTAAATGGGGAGACCACAGACCCTGTAGACATACAAGCAGGCGTGCGGCAAGGCTGCCCGCTTTCCGCAGCCCTTTTTGTCCTTGCCAATGAACCCCTGGCATGCGCCCTTAGAAACCATAGGAACATCAATGGGATATCGGTACCAGGGAGTAGCGGGAGACAAGCCAAACTCTCCATTTACATGGATGACCTCACCCTTCTGTTAGCGGACAATGCATCTGTCAGAGAGACCCTAACAGTGTGTGACAACTTCACACTGGCCTCTGGCACTAGAGTAAATAAGAACAAGTGTGAGACACTGCACCTCAACTGGCAGGAGCCTATTGACCACCTGGGCCTGTTGGAAAGACGAGATACCATTAAAGTGCTGGGCGTCCAGATTGGTAAAAACATGGAATCCTGCAACTGGGCTGCCAAATTACCTAAAGTAAGAAGCAAACTGATCCAGTGGCAGGACAGGGAGCTCACCCTTACTGGGAAGGTGTTAGTAGTGAAGGCAGAAGTCCTAGCCTCCCTATCACATCTGGCAGCCACCTTTCCAATCCCCCAGAAGGCCATGGTGTCTCTTAGAAAGGTTATATTCCATTTCATCTGGGGGTGCCAACAGGAGAAGTTGAGGAGAGACATCATGCACAAATCGATTGCAAAGGGTGGAAGGGCAGTTCCAGAATTTGAAACTAAGTTTAAGGCCATGTTTGTATCCCCAATCCTAAAAGCCTGTCTTAGTGAGGGACAGGGTCCAATCTGGACCGACTTTGCCAGACTGTGGGTTGGTCGCAATGTTTTAACTACATGGGGGAAAAGACCAGCCCTAAATATACCTCATGCTGAGAGCTGCCCACCAATCTACAACATGGTATTGAAGACGTTACCACAGGGGCTTGCAGTAATCTCACCACAGAGGATGGCAAGAGTACAGGTAGAGAAAGTGTTGTCCCCACAGCTACAATTACTAGCTCCGGTGGGCGCACTGACAGAGGACAAGTGTACACTGGTTTGGGCAAACGTAAACAACAACACCCTGACCAATATACACAAAGACCTAGCATGGCAGGTCGCCCACCAATGTTTACCCACTAGAGCCTTCCTTAAGAGGAGACGCTGTACCAGGAGCCCCATGTGTCCTAGAACAACTTGTGGGAGTGATGAGACCGTAGCCCACTTACTGTGGTCATGCCCCTATGCTAAGAGGGTGTGGGCACTAGTAGCCCCTTGGTTGCAGAACCTATATAGAGCCCCTTCAACCTTTGACGATATTGCATATGGTTTTTTACTTGGTAAATCTCCAGAGAATGTAATTAAGTGGTGGGTTATAATAAATTGTGTAAAGGACTGTCTCTGGAGATCCAGGAATGTATGGGTCTATAAGAAACATAGCGTCCCAATGTCTGATGTGATGAAAAATTTGATGTCCATTTTTAGAGATTATATTATTAAGGATAAAACTGTTAAAGACGATAAAATGAAGTTAGATTTGTGGAAGGTTCCCCCCAATATACTGATGAATGTAAACTGTTTTTAAATTACTTAATTTGTGATTTGACTAAAGAATTCAGATTGTTGTGTGTCTGCCTGTAATCGTATCTTTATCTGCAATTGAACAATAAAAAACCTAAAAAGTGAAAGTGGTTCACCCAGGGCCTCCTGGGGGAACCTTGAACACTTGACCACATCTTGACTACATAACGTGAAATCCAAAATGGCTACACCAGTGACGAGGAGGAATGCTGTCCGTTTTTAATTACAAGGCAACCTGGAGATGGACCGCCTGCAGTTTTCAAGGAAGATTCTACAAACAGAATTGGGATTTGCAGCTGCCCAGCTTGATTACATCTTTGCCCTTCCAGGAAGAAAAGTATTTGAGGTAATTTTTGCAACGTTTGACTTCTTTGAGCAGTGTGTGGAGAGATTCAGAAGGAAAAAAGTGAACAATCCCAGGCTGGACAATATTACATTCACTCCACTGTCAGAAAGGGATGCTAGAACAGTCACAGTCATCATGTATTCAGAAAAAGTGACAACAGAGGATATACAAACCTGGATTTCACACTACTGTGCCGTGCAGAGAGGCATTGAACTCAGAGATCAAGATGGCATCCGGACAGGGGCGCGGCGCTTCTATGTCAAGCTGAGGCGGGAAGAGAACAATGGGCAGCTTCGTCATCTTCCCTCCACAATCCACCTGGGGGCAGTGAGAGGCCATGTGTTCTATCAAGGCCAGCCCAAGGAGTGTAGGAGGTGTGGCTCATTGGGACACCTAGCTGCCGACTGTAACATTACATTCTGCAGGAATTGTAAGAGTTCCAGCCATGCCACTAGGGACTGTGATCAGACAAGGAGGTGCAACCTCTGTGGAGATAACACCCACTCCTTCCGAGGTTGCCCTCAATCCTACGCCAACAGGACAGCTAACAGGACAAGGCAGCCAGACCCGTTCCAGGTAGAGGGACCAGCAGCAGCAGACCGACCCGCCCCAGAGGAGGTGCAGCCAAGGCCTGAGGCTCAGGAGGAACAACCTCCCCAGCAGGAAGGTGTAACATCCAACATCCAGCAAAACCTGCAAGCTGAGCTAGCAGCGGACCAGACGCCCGGGCAGCCCAGTGAGAGAGAGCATCACATCGAGAGTGGGCGGCTGGACTGGAGTGATGACCCAGCAGACATCTCAGGGGACAAGGACAACTCCAGGCTGTCCCCCAACTGTCCAGCATGGGCAGTAGACAGCCAGGAGACCCAGGTGGACCTGCTAGTGGTGCAGCATCCGGCCCCAGCAAACTCCACCGCCATCTCTGCCAGGGACTGCAGAGACCTACTGGACACCATGATGGCTGCCCTACCAGCGACCCCTGAAGACCGCCCCGATACCTCTGTCTTGGGGGGCGGACCGGAGGAGGCAGAGAGACCAACCCAGCCCCTGCCCTTGCTCCTGGACAGCTCGTCAGAACAGCAGACTTCATCACAGAAGCGCCAGCAGCAGGAGTCGTCAGGAGAGTCCCTCCTCCTGGGACCCCAGGTATGGCCCTCCCCAACATCCATGTCTGCGTCCTTCCTGGATGCTGAGAGTCTGACTGCCTTCTCCTCCGCCACTCAAATGAAGGAGGCGGGGGGGGGCATTTGGCATCAGAAACCACCTAGGAAGAAAAAGAAGAATGGGAGGAGGGGACAGGATAGTCCGGACCCCTGACCCCTGCCCCCCATAGATTGTGACCCCCCCCAAGTATACCCTATGGCTCCTATAGCTATTGCATCACTTAACACTAGAGGCCTGAACGACCCTGTAAAGTGTTTATCAGCATTTACATTTTTGAATTCAGAGGGCAGTGACATCTTCTTATTACAGGAGTGCAACATACCCTACAGGGAAAACTACAAGCTTTATGAGGATAGATGGAGCCATGGACAGTCAGTGTGGTCAGGTGACAATAAAAACAGGTCATCTGGGGTGGCGGTGTTATTTAAAGGGTGGGGATTCAATATTCAGAGGGTACAACGTATAATAGATGGGAGAATTCTAGTTGTTGATGGGGAATGGAAGAATGTCAACTTGAGACTAATTAATGTCTACTGCCCAGCAGAACTACAAGAACGCCAAGATACCTTAAAAGCAATACAGCCTCTGTTGTTGTGTGGCAGGGAGGTGGTCTTGGGTGGCGATTTCAACTGCCTGGTAGACACAAAAGACAGATTGACGACCAGTACAGTGAGGCTGGACTCCAGCTCTGAGACATTAAAGAACATCATACAAGACTTTAAACTGACAGACACATTCCGTACCATAAACCCTAGTCTGCCTGGGTACACATGGACAAATGGAAGAACTCATTCCAGAATTGACTTTGTACTTACTTCAGGGGGATTGCAGGTTGCCGATGCCTCAGTGACGCCGGTTTTCTTTTCGGACCATGCCAAGATTGACTGCTCTCTGGTTCTGAAAGATAAAACAGAAAAGGGTAAAGGGTCATGGAAGTTAAATATTTCCCTGCTTCAAGATGGAAAGGTGGTCAGTAGACTTAAAGAAAAACTGTTTCAGTGGTCCTCGCTTCAGTTTGCCTTTGACTCTGTGGGAGAATGGTGGGAGGATGTGAAGGGTAGAGTTAAGACCTTTTTCATAGAGGTTGGGAAGAAAGCAGCCAAGAACAAACGTTTTAAGTGTAAAAACTATCAGGCACAATTACAACGTCTGTATAAAATGGCTCATGCAGGGTTTGAAACAGCAGAGGACATAGCAAGGTTGAAGAGGGACATGCTACGTCTGTCTACAGAGGCTAGTCGTGGACTACTAACACGCAGCAGAATCCAACATATGGAGGAGCATGAGAAATGTTCTAGGTACTTCTTTAGAAAGCTAGCCCGGCCTAGAAACATCATGGAAGCAATTAAAGACAAACAAGGTAATGAACAGACAGAAATAAAAGACATACTTACCAGTGTACATACCTTCTATACAGACCTCTATAGGTGTGAAGACCTGGACAGAGCATCCTTAGAAAGCCTCCTGTCAAAAGTAAACAAAAATGTCAATGATTGTAATGATATGTTGGACTGTGAACTGTCTGTGAATGAACTGACCAAAGCGGTAGACAGCATGCAGAATAACAAGGCACCTGGGGCTGATGGTCTGCCTAAAGAATTTTACATCACCTTTTGGGCAGAACTAAAGGGCCCCCTTTTGGAAATGTTCAATGAGAGTCTCTGCAAGGGTAAACTACCATCATCCCTGAGAGAAGGCACTATTTCTCTGTTGTTTAAAAAAGGTGATAAAAAGGACATTAAGAACTGGAGGCCACTTACACTGCTGGGGGTGGACCGTAAAATCCTGGCAAAGGCCCTGTTCTTCAGGTTGCAGGGGGTGGCTGGGAAGGTGGTGGGAGAGGACCAGACCTGTGTGGTACCGGGGCGGTCCATGGGCGACAGCCTCGCCCTGGTGAGAGACTCATACCTCTATGCGGTGGACCGCGGTGTACCCCTTTGCATAGCCGGCCTGGACCTGGAAAAGGCCTTTGACAGAATCAATCATACTTATTTAAAAGAAGTGATGGAGAGTTTTGGTTTTGGGCCTAAAATGAGAGCCTGGATAGACCTGCTCTATAATGACTGTGTGAGTAGGGTGGTCGTGAATGGAAACACCACAGATACCTTCAAGGTGCAATCGGGGGTCAGGCAAGGTTGCCCTCTGTCTGTGGTCCTGTTTATCCTGGCAATGGAGCCACTGGCCTGCGCGATACGCCAGGACTCCTCCATCCGAGGCCTCCTTGTACCAGGGAGCAGTGGGAAGGAGGCAAAGCTGACTCTGTACATGGATGACCTGACTATCCTTTGCACCGACAACAGCTCAGCGGTCAAGGCCCTCAGGTGGAGTGACTGTTTTTCCAGGGCATCGGGGGCCAAGCTCAACAGGTCAAAGAGCGAAATCCTGTACATCAACTGGAGATGCCAAAAGCAGGAGCTGGGCCTGAAGGAGAACAATGACAGACTGAGAATCCTAGGCGTGGAGATAGGGAAGGACATGGAGAAAGTCAACTGGGAGAAAAGGCTCCCAATGATTAAAGGGAAACTACTCCAGTGGAAGGATAGAGACCTCACCATCACAGGGAAGGTGTTAGTTATAAAAGCGGAGGTGCTGGCGTCTATGACATTCTTGGCGGTCACCCTGCCAGCCCCCAGCTCTTTTTTGACACCACTGAGGAGAACCATCTTCCAGTTCATATGGGGGTCCCAGCAGGAAAATGTAAAGAGGGAAATAATGTATAAGCCATTAGAGAAGGGTGGTAAGGCTGTACCAGAGTTGAGTGCCAAGCTAAATGCCTTGTTTTTAACGCCAATCTTAAATGCGGTTTTAAAAGACAGTAATGATAGCCTATGGAACAATTTTGCCAAGTTCTGGGTGGGCCGGAAGATCCTGACCAGAATGGGGAAAAGGCCCCCGCTCGACACCCCCCACGCCGAAACAAGGCCAAAACTGTACGACAAGGCGTTGTCCCTTTTGGAGGCGACAAGCCTAGGAGAACCCCCGCTAGGGCAGGTGAATAGGGGTATGGTGGAAAGAGGCCTGTCCCCTCAGTCTGAGAGAATGGTACCGGTGGGGACCATGACAGAAAATATGTGCATCCAAGTTTGGAAAAATGTCAACTCCCTGTTCCTGTCCAATCTAAATAAGGACTTAGCTTGGAAAATAGTTCACAGTTGCCTGCCAACAAAGACCTTTTTGAAAAAGAGACATTGTTCAAGGAGTGCAAAATGCCCCAGACCCAATTGCAGTGGGGAAGAAAGTGTGGGCCATCTTTTCTGGTCTTGCTTCTATGCACAAAGGGTGTGGGGACTGTTAAGGCCATGGCTAAGGGAGCTGTACAAAGAACCTGGGGAAAGTGACATCTTGTTTGGTAATTTGGGGAAAGGGGAAGGTAAAAAATGGGAAAGATGGTGGGCAGTGATTAACTGTATGAAGGAAGGGCTGTGGAGGGGAAGAAACATGGTGGTATTTAAAACATTTTACCTGGAGCCTGAGGCTGTAGTGAAGGTAGGCCTCACGATGGTCAGAGACTATGTCCTAAGGGAGAAAAAGAAATACAGTGACTCAGAACTGAAAAAAAGGTGGAAGATAGGTGATCAAAATGCTCTAATTGATGTATTTTAAAGTAACAATGTGGGTGTAAATGTGATGAAATGGCAAATGGAATGAAGTTTTTCTAGACTGTAATGAAATAGAATTTTGGTGTGGTTATGAGTAATGTATTTATTGTTTGTATTCTGGTATGGAAATATGTTTTGTGTTTTACTTGCAAATGATTAATAAAGTTTCTAAAAATTGAAAAATTGAATTGGTTCACCCAGGGCGAGGCTCAGCCATTGCACTCCGGCTGTGCTGACCCTTGCGAATTCCCCAAATGTGGGAATCTCGACTGCATAATTTCTGGTAGTGGGGGACTGCGTCCGCGCTCTCCCCTGATTAAAACTGTCTAATGGTATTTCAGTGCTGAAAATAGGACAAAGTGGGAGCCTCGCAAACAGCAGCTCGTGAGCCCCAAGCGCAACTACGGCAGCTGTTAATGAGGATGCGGCTGTGTGTCTATCTCAGATCTTTCTGCTGTTAATGAGGATGCGGCTGTGTGTCTATCTCAGATCTCTCTGCGCCTTGGTTGGGGAAACAGTGCCCCCTATTGCAGAGGCAAGGGCCAAAAAGCTTACAGCACCTGGTATTCCCAGGCGGTCTCCCATCCAAGTACTAACCAGGCCCGACCCTGCTTAGCTTCCGAGATCGGACGAGATCGGGCGTGTTCAGGGTGGTATGGCCGTAAGCGGAGGAGAAAGACGGAGGTAAGCCTCTTATACTTTGCCTGGCTCTGCTCTCTCCCTTTTGGACTTGGTGTTTTTTTTCTGTCTTTCTTTCTTTCTTTCTTTCTTTCTTTTTCTTTCTTTCTCTCTTTCTTTCTTTCTAACATTCTCTCTATCTATCTTTCTTTCTTTTTTGTCAAGTGAAAGGGCTTCACTAGCATGGGAAACATATGTTTACATTGTCAAAGCAGGTTCTCTCGTGATTGAAAGGGTATCAAATTATTTCAGCAGTGAAAGAGCAAACACCAGCTCGCAACCACAAAGCGCAACTACAGTTGGGAGAATTATGATGTGGCTCTGCATGTATCTCTTTTCTCTCTTCCCTATGGCTGGGGAGACAGTGCCCTCTGTCGGAGGGGCAAGGGACAAAAAGCTTGAAGCACTATGTAATATAAATCTAAATGATGATGACGATTATTGTATTCCCAGGCAGTCTCCTATCCAAGTACTAACCACGCCCTCGAGGCCGGCTACCCGTGGCTACGGCTGCTGAGGTGGCAAAGGGCTGGAGGGAGGAGCGGGGTGAGCGTCAAAGACTCTGGTTTCTCTTCATCACGAATAAGCCTTTCGCCTTTTACTAAAGACTTCCGTGGAGAGGAACGATGACGAGTTTAAGATATTTTTGGGAGGCTTTGCCTGACGGCAGAGCCTGCGTGTCCTGTTTGAAAGCAAAATATCGTCCCGTGGTGCATCTCCTTTTCCTGGTTGTGCGCGTTTCCATCCCAATGTTCAATATGGCGCCCCTGTTAATTTTGAGTTGAATAATTCTGCCTCACAATTTTTACTAATTGAATTGTGCAGAATTTACAAAATACAGAGATGCATAAAACACAAACGCAAAACATATATTAAAACATAAATATCATAACCCAATGTTCAATCTCTAAGCCCCAATCTTTTGCTTATTCTTGTCTGAGCCAGGGCTTCTGGGTTTCTCAGCGTTTGGTGAAGTGGGGTGGTGTGGTGGGCGGAGGGAGGGAGAGGCCGTATGATCCTGTCCCCTCCCCCAGCCGCCGTGAGAGTTTGGGACACCATTCCCAATGGCGTGAGAGGACTTGTGCCGTTTCCAACTCATACTTACCTGGCAGGGGAGATACCTTGATCATGAAGGAGGTTCACCCAGGGCGAGGCTCAGCCATTGCACTCCGGCTGTGCTGACCCTTGCGAATTCCCCAAATGTGGGAATCTCGACTGCATAATTTCTGGTAGTGGGGGACTGCGTCCGCGCTCTCCCCTGATTAAAACTGTCTAATGGTATTTCAGTGCTGAAAATAGGACAACTGTCTAATGGTATTTCAGTGCTGAAAATAGGACAAAGTGGGAGCCTCGCAAACAGCAGCTCGTGAGCCCCAAGCGCAACTACGGCAGCTGTTAAAGGACTATGCTCGTTTTTGACAACCTGGACCTTATTTACGACATATTATAAGAAGTTTGACTCACCCAGATCACTTTTGTGTTGTTCGGAGGCCTGTAGAAGAAATTTAAAATCCAGCGCGAGCCAGTATATCCATGTAATGGCGGCGCACGGGGCAAAGGGAATGCAGCTTCTAAAAATCCATTTTCGGCCGCTAAACGGTTGTTTTCATCAATCACATTGCATGAATCGACAGTTGATATTCCTCTACGCGAGCCATTCTTTCGGTTTTCAAATACGTGGTCTGTAGCCACTGTAATATGATCTTTACACTGGCTATGCTCCCTCACATTCTCTGCGCTACGATCGGATTGTTGCTGACGAATGACGACGACAATATTCTCGGCACCAACTACGATCGTAGCGCAGAGAATGTGAGCCGGAGAATAGCAGGCTGCGCGCTGGCCTGTGCGCATGCGTGCTGGAGCAAGTGGGGGAGAGGCTTGTAAAGATCATATTACAGTGGCTACAGACCACGTATTTGAAAACCAACCGAAAGAATGGCTCGCGTAGAGGAATATCAACTGTCGATTCATGCAATGTGATTGATGAAAACAACCGTTTAGCGGCCGAAAATGGATTTTGAGAAGCTGCATTCCCTATGCCCCGTGCGCCGCCATTACATGGATATACTGGCTCGCGCTGGATTTTAAATTTCTTCTACAGGCCTCCGAACAACACAAAAGTGATCTGGGTGAGTCAAACTTCTTATAATATGTCGTAAATAAGGTCCAGGTTGTCAAAAACGAGCATAGTCCTTTAATGAGGATGCGGCTGTGTGTCTATCTCAGATCTCTCTGCTGTTAATGAGGATGCGGCTGTGTGTCTATCTCAGATCTCTCTGCGCCTTGGTTGGGGAAACAGTGCCCCCTATTGCAGAGGCAAGGGCCAAAAAGCTTACAGCACCTGGTATTCCCAGGCGGTCTCCCATCCAAGTACTAACCAGGCCCGACCCTGCTTAGCTTCCGAGATCGGACGAGTTCAGGGTGGTATGGCCGTAAGCGGAGGAGCAAGACGGAGGTAAGCCTCTTATACTTTGCCTGGCTCTGCTCTCTCCCTTTTGGACTTGGTGTTTTTTTTCTGTCTTTCTTTCTTTCTTTCTTTCTTTCTTTCTTTTTCTTTCTTTCTCTCTTTCTTTCTTTCTAACATTCTCTCTATCTTTCTTTCTTTTTTGTCAAGTGAAAGGGCTTCACTAGCATGGGAAACATATGTTTACATTGTCAAAGCAGGTTCTCTCGTGATTGAAAGGGTATCAAATTATTTCAGCAGTGAAAGAGCAAACACCAGCTCGCAACCACAAAGCGCAACTACAGTTGGGAGAATTATGATGTGGCTCTGCATATATCTCTTCTCTCTCTTCCCTATGGCTGGGGAGACAGTGCCCTCTGTCGGAGGGGCAAGGGACAAAAAGCTTGAAGCACTATGTAATATAAATCTAAATGATGATGACGATTATTGTATTCCCAGGCAGTCTCCTATCCAAGTACTAACCATGCCCTCGAGGCCGGCTACCCGTGGCTACGGCTGCTGAGGTGGCAAAGGGCTGGAGGGAGGAGCGGGGCGAGCGTCAAAGACTCTGGTTTCTCTTCATCACGAATAAGCCTTTCGCCTTTTACTAAAGACTTCCGTGGAGAGGAACGATGACGAGTTTAAGATATTTTTGGGAGGCTTTGCCTGACGGCAGAGCCTGCGTGTCCTGTTTGAAAGCAAAATATCGTCCTGCGGTGGATCTCCTTTTCCTGGTTGTGCGCGTTTCCATCCCAATGTTCAATATGGCGCCCCTGTTAATTTTGAGTTGAATAATTCTGCCTCACAATTTTTACTAATTGAATTGTGCAGAATTTACAAAATACAGCGATGCATAAAACACAAACGCAAAACATATATTAAAACATAAATATCATAACCCAATGTTCAATCTCTAAGCCCCAATCTTTTGCTTATTCTTGTCTGAGCCAGGGCTTCTGGGTTTCTCAGCGTTTGGTGAAGTGGGGTGGTGTGGTAGGGCGGGGGGAGGGAGAGGCCGTATGATCCTGTCCCCTCCCCCAGCCGCCGTGAGAGTTTGGGACACCATTCCCAATGGCGTGAGAGGACTTGTGCCGTTTCCAACTCATACTTACCTGGCAGGGGAGATACCTTGATCATGAAGGAGGTTCACCCAGGGCGAGGCTCAGCCATTGCACTCCGGCTGTGCTGACCCTTGCGAATGGGGATGGACTGTACCGTAGTGCAATTTGTCGCAAAGCGATAGGTTCAAAGTCCACGGTCAAAAATCAATAATTTGGGGGAGGGTCTCAGAGGTGCACATGCATAATTAAGTAGCCATGTGTTTTTACGTTTTGTTTTGTCCGATGGCACCTTCTAGTGGGCGAAAGTGGGAACATCGCAAATGTTAATCCACAACTTTCTTGACCATTGTCAAAACATATCGGACTCATTAGTAGATCTCAATATGTCACAACCTCGTTTTGTTATACTGTATTAATCCGTGAGAATACTTTGTCTTTACCTAAATTCCATTTATTTGTGTAATTTCTATCTTTTTGCAGGTCCTTATGGTTAACTTCAGTCCAAAGGGATCAATGGAGGTTGATGGCTGACCACTGCTCCAGGCTTCAGAGGAAGGAAAGGTGGATGGGATAAATAGAGGAAGGAAAGAGGATATTTCTTCTGCAAACACTTGCATGCTTGTTTCAGTGCCGCTGCTTCCTGCACATGTATGAATGTGTCATACGGTGAGACTAATAGATTACCTGTACCTTCTTCCCTGTCCGTCTCCTTGAAAGTATTTCAATGTTTCTGAGGCTGATTAAAGCTACTTTAATGGTCCTATGGCTGTGTAAAATGATATTGTTGTACTATAGGCACATGTCCTCACCTGTAAGCAATCTTGCACTCTATAGCTGTGTCCCTCTGTTTTGATAAACAAATATAACCCCATTGGTGCATTTATTAATTGATTTTCCACAAGGCACTGTTACTGTAGTACTCACCACTTTATTGAATAAAGTTCATGAAATAGTAAACACTTAGACAAAACACATCACTACAATGTCACTACGTTGTTTTCTTATACTGTATTAATCCCCCAGGCTGGCATGTCAACCTAAAACATCTGTAATAAACACAAGCCTTTGCTTATCACTGGATGGAGTGATATTGTCTAATGCGTCTCATTAATAAAATGCATAAGGGAACATTTCCACAGTCTTTAACAGTACAAGCAATCACATCAAATGAGAACTGTGCTTGATATAATACGAATGGAAGTGTCCATTCTTCTCAGAGGGCAGGGATGAGAAGGGCACTAGAGGGGAAGTGTCCATTCTTCTCAGAGGGCAGGGATGAGAAGGGCACTAGAGGGGAAGTGTCCATTCTTCTCAGAGGGCAGGGATGAGAAGGGCACTAGAGGGGAAGTGTCCATTCTTCTCAGAGGGCAGGGATGAGAAGGGCACTAGAGGGGAAGTGTCCATTCTTCTCAGAGGGCAGGGATGAGAAGGGCACTAGAGGGGAAGTGTCCATTCTTCTCAGAGGGCAGGGGGGTGGGGGTGCTAGAGGCACAAACTCAGGGCAGCTCATCCACAGCTTTTGTGAACTGTTCAAAGCTGTTGAACACTCTCCCTTCCAGTCCCTTTGATGAAGACATGCTCTTCACGGGGCAGAATGTCTTCTTCTTGTATTTGCTGTGCCCCTGGCTTGGTCCTTTGCAGAGTGAACAAAGGGGGAAGTTGACCACCCGTGATTGTTTCCCCGCAACAGTGGTGGGAGGGGCTAGCTTCCTTTTATAGATAGTGGACTTAGCCCACTCAGAAGGCCTGCCTGCACTCTGTGATGGACCTGGTTGGCTGGCGGACATCGCTGCAGGTGCACTGGCTGATGCGCTGGTTGATGGTTGGCTGGTGGGAACAATGGGCACACACTGAGCAGTTGGGGCGGATGATGTGGGTCTGGCGATGGTTGGTGTGGCCAGAGAGAGGTTTTGGAGGAGCGTTGGTGTCAGACGAAGGTGTGCGTAGCAGGGAGTGGGAGGAGGAGGAGGGGTGGGCAGGTTGGGCAGCACGATGCTCTCCCTCTTCTTCACCACCTTGGTCCCTGCAGTGCTCGGGGTGTGGATGTAGTCCAGCTGGGTGTAGTCAGCTGGAGGGAGGACAGACGGTTGAAGTGGTGCTGGAGGGAGGTCCTGGGATGAGATGGAGGTGGTTTTGGAGATGCAGGAGGGTGTTTTGGTGGAGTGGAGGTTGATGAGCTTCTCCTGCCGACGGATGAAGTCACGAACGGTCTTTGAATTTATTTTTGGCAGAGGAATACCAGTTCTGCACAGCACTGGATCGTCCACCAACACGAAGTGCTGGATCCGCCCGTACTGCTTGGCGATCCTCTCCTTCTCTGGGCTGGACCGAGCGCCACCAGGTACCCTCAACCACAGAAGTTTCACCAGCGTGTACATGACCCTGTTGTGCTCCGCGCTGATGTTTTGCTGAGCTGGAGCGTACCGCTTCGCCATCTTCACTCGCTGTACCACAGCAGCCTCAACAAGGTCATCCCTTTTGGTGCGACAGTAGAGCGTGTTGCCCCAGTGGGTTCTGTAGAGCTGAGTGAACTTCTGTGGTTGTTTGTCATGCTCCTCCAGATCATTCCACGCCGCGATGAGCCCGTTCCTCTGAGCTGTCGTGATGGTCAGGTTGCCTTCGGTGCTCAGGCAGATGTCCACCAGCAGAGAGCAGAACCGTTCCACCTTTTGGAAGCCTGGGAGAGGGTTCAGACTACAGGTGTCCTCCTGTTGCAAAATACAATAATACCATGATAAGTTGGTGACATGTCAACATGTCAATGTTTACATTGATCAGATGCGTTTTAACATTAATCTAACACACAAAAAATGAAACATTAAATACTTACAAAGGTCGGAGGGTGCACTTCACTCTTCTCATTGGTGGTGAGCACGATGTGGGGTAGGGCGGCAGCCACCATGTAGTCACCTCCCTCTGCGTCACTCAGGTACGCCTCATCTTCCTCTGGGTCGGACTGACCAGGTAGCAGCACCTCCTCCTCTGGACCAGGACCGTCATCTCTGATGTTGTCCAACGTGAAGCGGTCAGATTCCCCTGTGCTCTGGCTGAACAGGTATTCCAACCCGAGCAGCTCGTTGGACTTGACCTCAGCCGGGGCCCAGAAGTTTTCCTCCACTGTCTCCCCAAACAGCTGTTGGCAGCGGGTGTTCAGGCGATCCAGCAGTGGTGCCGAGTAGGTCCGGTGATGGCGGCCTTTTCCACCGTACACCGCGTCTGAACTCCGGTCTGAGTTCCACCGTGCGATTCCGCTGATCAGGTAAACCTGGTAGGGATGAGCTGCACAGTGGGGACCTGGAAATTACAATGAAATACATTAGCATATTTTCCAAAGTATAAGAAGGGATTCTCTTGGATATGCTTCAAGAATAAATGTGAAATCAAAAAAAGTGAAAAAACACGACACCAAAGCTGCAGCACATAGTAAAGGCAACGACATGACCACATAATTTCAGCATCAACTTGAGCACAGGAATATACTGTAGGTTGTTATAAAAATAAATATATTGAATAAATTGTACCTGGAATCATGTGTGGCAGGAATTTGTGGAATCCCTCCAAGCTGTTGCTTCCACGTATGCACTTGTAATAGGGCACGTCTACACCATTGATGGTGGTAGAGCGAGCCACCCTATACATCGCCATGTCTGGAGGGTCCTGGAGGCATTCCAGGTGCCTCTGCTGTGCTGCCCACTTCAGATCTATGGCTTCTGTGAAGAAACCAAAAAGATGGACGGTAATACATGTACAGAAGCAGCACATGATACAGTAAATAAATAACGTATTGATATTGAAATAGTATTAATAACTGTTTAAATACATTTGAATAGATTTTTACCTGGTGTTGTGAACAAGCTGACTCCACTCTCGTCAAGACCAGCAGGACCTTTCAGCTCCTCAATGGCAGTGTGGACGAGGTTGAAGGTTGCCTGAGCTCCCAGGGTGATTCTTCGCACATGGTGCTTCAGATGCTCCCTCGAGACGTGGAGTCGCATCATGTCCTCGTCTGTGAGAGACGCCAGAGCCTCCGGGTTCTTTGCTCTCACTGCCTTGATCAGCAGGTCCAGGTCTGCGCGGTTGTAGGCCATCACTGCTCCTGCTAGGGCGGACTTGAACACAGGGTACTTGGAATGGCTCTCCGTACGAATGGCTCCATCAAACCGATGCATCCAATGGAAGATGTCCAAACGCACCACCATGCCGCCGTTCACCTGTAGTGGTGAAAAAGTGATGATTTTATGGAATGTGTGCCTGTATGGTTGGACTGATGATGTCACTTTGGGGTTTTGGTATATCTGTTTGTGTCTCTGGATTTTTTTGTTTCCAGTTCTCTGGAGGTTAGATGTACCTGTAAGCTTACAATTAAACATTACCTAAATGCGCATTGGTCTCTGGAATATTTATTTAAAGACTGACTAGCACCCATAAACCTAGAACTAGACTCTTGAGGTCAAGAAAATATCATCAACACACCCATGGCTGGAACAAGGTCTCCAGAGCTGTCGCGCCTTGCTCACAGCAACACCCACGATCCACGTAGAGGATCTTCGGCACAGGCTAATTGGCCTGCTGGAACCGGTCCATCACACCGTCACACATAGGCTTCAGCTTGGCAGAGGACTCTTCGCAGGTGAGGACGAATGTGACCACCTGGGACAGCTCATTGGCTATGCTGGTGAACCACTCAGCCGTGGCCTTGCCCTCGCCAGACAGCTTCTTCACCACCTGTAAATAGAACATGTTCACAAGCTATGAATAAATGTTTAGTTCAACACTGATAATGAAATAGGTCACGCACATCCAAAGACCTTCAAGGCAGGACACTTACTTTATATTTAGTTCCAACACTGAACCAAGCAAGACAAGAGCATGGTTGCACTTTTTGTTTGTCTTGAGGGCCAGAGACCCTGTCTCGATGAGATTTACCTGTCTAAATGAAGGTTAAATAAAATAAAATAAAAACTCACCTTCTTGGTGGAGTCCATCTTAAGCACCGTGCCAAAGGTGGAGAGAATCTGGGTCCTGTAGTACTGGACGTGGTCTGCTTCTTCCAGCAGGAAGGCGTGACGCAGCAGACGGGCAGAGGGTATCTCCCTCGGAGGAGGTGGAGCCTGGAAAGTGTGGCCTAACGCTGAGACTATACCGCCGGGTTGCACCACAGTCATCAGCAATGTGGTGTACAGATCCTTCCTATGGAGGTACTCCTCATAGTGGTTCTCCTGGATTTGCCGCCACACTTTGACCATGGTGTTCCCCTCAGTGCGGTCTCGCAGAAGACGCACCACGTTCTTGTCCACACCACGCCTGGGAAATGTTATAATCAGTACACCAACATTAGCTAGTACTATGACATTAATGCATTAAGTGTACACAGATGTTCTGAATACTTACCTGTTGGTCAGGACAGCAGGAAACATGGCTTGGTGAGCCCCACTGAGTTGAGCCAGGATAGCAGGATCCCACCCCAGCCAACGACCCATCTTGCCACCACGTTCACCCCTCCTTGCTGCTTTCAGACATGGTCCACAGCACAGCACCTCTGTCATCATGGTGTACCAGCTGGATATGTCACAGACATGACGTACCTGCAATATCAAAACACATTTTGTTTGAATAGTTCCAACAGCTAGCAGTGGATTGTTATTATTATTATTATTAGTGTGTTATTGTGTGACATGTTATTCACTAATAAAATAATGTAGGAATAAGTTATACCCTCTGGTAGTAGCCGGACTTGTAGAGGAAGTTCTGTCCTTTGCCCGCACATCCATCACCAAGAGGACACTTCAGTGAGCACCTCCACACCCCAAGAGGCCGCCACATGAAGATGCGACTCCTAAAAAAAAGATGTGGAGATGGCAGAGCACCCGCAATGTAGGCTGGAGCTTCTGGAGGGTAGAACCACATCCTGTCCGACTTCAACACCCGGCGCCTCTTCAACACTCCAGTGTAGTCCTGGTAGGTTTGAACAGGGGTAAACAGCCCTCTTTCGGCATCTTCCTTCACCCACGAGATGTCCGCCAGCGCGATCCCACCTGGATTTTCCCAGAGCCGCACCAAACCCTCTAGCTCAACCTGAAACATGTCCACATTTTTTGTAAGTATGCAAAGTTTATGTAGTTGTAAATATCATCTCATTCAGTGGATTACTTCATTATTTTGGATTATATTATTTATTAGTTTTTAATATCTTCTCATTAAAATAATGGTTGGTGAATATTACTTACAGGGGAGTCACTCAAAGATGGTGCAGTGGTGGTCAGCTGGGGCCTGGTAGGCGGTGCAGCGGTGGTCAGCTGGGGCCTGGCAGTCGGTGCAGCAGTCGGCTGGGGCCTGGTAGTCGGCTGGGGCCTGTCAGGCGGTGCAGCGGTGGTCAGCTGGGGCCTGGCAGTCGGTGCAGAGGTGGTCAGCTGGGGCCTGGCAGTCGGTGCAGCGGTCAGCTGGGGCCTGGCAGTCGGTGCAGCGGTGGTCCGCTGGGGCCTGGCAGTCGGTGCAGCAGTCGGCTGGGGCCTGGCAGGCGGTGCAGCAGTCGGCTGGGACTGGGAGCCGTGTAATTCCTAGACAGCAAAAACATTGTAAACGTCTGGACTTACAATACATTCTAGATATCTAGCCTACAGTATCTGACATAATAGCACATTAATAATCATGTCACTCTGCAATTCTGTTCTGTGTGCTCAGACAACTTACTTGGTCCTTCTTATCATAAATGTACTTCCTAAACCTCTTCATCTGTGCTGTTGAGATGTGGGTCGGAGGGGTATGTAACCACCTCTGTATGGAGCTATAGGCCTGTGAGATGACTGCCTTCCTCTCACTGCTAAAGTCATCTGGCCTAGCTTTCAGGGCGGTGTACTGCCGGTAAAGCTCCCACATCTCCAGGAAGGTGGTGTTCTCGAACCCTTTCTGGCCGTAGATGGACCTATCGATGTTGGCCTCTAGGTTAATGGCCACCTGTGGAAAGCTCTCTGCATACTCGGCCAGAAAGTCCTTGATCCACTTGAGGTTAATGTCCCCCTTTCTACCTGGGATTGCCTCCTCTGCTCTGTGCTTGTCAATAACACTGCAATTATAGTACAATGCATTACAACATTAATGATGTTATTATTGCTGTTATTACTCTCGTACCTGTTATCAGACTGTGTTGATAGATGAAAGCAACCATGCATAGGCTTGTATAAACATATCTAGAAGTAATTTTCTGTCAGCATCTCACTGGAATGACAGTAAAGCTTGAAATCATACAACTCTGAATCAAATACTGTTTATGTACTTACTACTTCATGTAGCCCACATCATTCTCGACAAGCCGGTGGAATGAAGCATTCAGGTACTGTCCAAATGGAACCACCAACTTCCCCAGGCACTGCTGGCACGACGGTGCTGGGATGCCATCAGCATGGAGGAGTCGCTCAGCCTGGGAAAGGGCTGTGGACTGGATCAGCAGCTGCTGGGGGGGTGCTGGGAAGGTCTTCTTCTTCTCCCTGTAGAGGCGGGACTCCCTGGTCTGCGCCAATATGGCCTGTTGGCGACTCTCAGGGGCATTTGGGTTCACCACCCGGATCATTGGCGTTGCCATCTTTGAACTAAACTGAAATGATTTCTGGTTATGACCTGGTATTCTGAGACTGCTTCCTTAATCTTTGTTGAATTGTTAAATGTTTTTTATGGCAGAAATTAAAGATCTATCAAACAACAACTGATAACTGACCTATCATGTATAATCAATTGACCCTTTTCACAGCAGACATGTAGCAGGTCATAGCAGGTAAACAGTGTAATTACTAACATTAATTATGACCTAATACTGTATTGTGTGTGCTGGCTTACTGGAATGGCTGCTACACACTAAATAAAATGGGGATTATAATTAATTTGATCAATTACAACTGTGTTTAGTCATCATGGCTGCTGTGAAAAGGGTCTATACTAGTATAACAGGGTCTTCAGTTGTAGCCAGCTGAGGCTTGAATTAAGTAATACAAGCACAATATTCTATATTGCCACCGCCACAAACATTTTCACTGTGGTAAATCAGAGATTAATAACATATATAGCTAGGTAATTTTAAGCAACTCCGATCTCGATCTGGCTAACGTTACCGAGAGAGACGATGGCTAACTAGCGGGAACGTTACCTGTTAACAGAACTTCTTTTCGTTCGAAGAAGATGGATGTAATGGAAGGAATTCGACGAAAAGACAAACAACAAGAGCATAACAGCAATATAATGTAAATAGCAGTGTATTCTACGTTTAAATTGATCTTAAATGTAATAATTGGTCTTACCAAAAAATAACGCACCTGTCTCTAGCTCAATCTCCCGCACGAACTCTGATTTGCATATCTGACTTCTGATTGGTAGTCTACGGTCAAACTGCGATCCGATTGGGAGTCTACGGTCAAAACTGCGATCTGATTGGGAGTCTACGGTCGGCTAGACCAATCAGAAGGCGTAATTGTCTACAGTGACCGTAGACTTTTGCACTACCGTAGACTCGACGTCTGCGAATTCCCCAAATGTGGGAATCTCGACTGCATAATTTCTGGTAGTGGGGGACTGCGTCCGCGCTCTCCCCTGATTAAAACTGTCTAATGGTATTTCAGTGCTGAAAATAGGAAAAAAGTGGGCGCCTCGTAAACAACAGCTCGTGAGCCCCAAGCGCAACTACGGCAGCTTTTAATGAGGATGCGGCTGTGTGTCTATCTCAGATCTCTCTGCTGTTAATGAGGATGCGGCTGTGTGTCTATCTCAGCTCTCTCTGCGCCTTGGTTGGGGAAACAGTGCCCCCTATTGCAGAGGCAAGGGCCAAAAAGCTTACAGCACCTGGTATTCCCAGGCGGTCTCCCATCCAAGTACTAACCAGGCCCGACCCTGCTTAGCTTCCGAGATCGGGCGTGTTCAGGGTGGTATGGCCGTAAGCGGAGGAGCAAGACGGAGGTAAGCCTCTTATACTTTGCCTGGCTCTGCTCTCTCCCTTTTGGACTTGGTGTTTTTTTTCTGTCTTTCTTTCTTTCTTTTTCTTTCTTTCTTTCTTTCTTTCTTTCTTTCTTTCTCTCTTTCTCTCTTTCTTTCTTTCTAATGTTCTCTCTATCTTTCTTTCTTTTTTGTCAAGTGAAAGGGCTTCACTAGCATGGGAAACATATGTTTACATTGTCAAAGCAGGTTCTCTCGTGATTGAAAGGGTATCAAATTATTTCAGCAGTGAAAGAGCAAACACCAGCTCGCAACCACAAAGCGCAACTACAGTTGGGAGAATTATGATGTGGCTCTGCATGTATCTCTTCTCTCTCTTCCCTATGGCTGGGGAGACAGTGCCCTCTGTCGGAGGGGCAAGGGACAAAAAGCTTGAAGCACTATGTAATATAAATCTAAATGATGATGACGATTATTGTATTCCCAGGCAGTCTCCTATCCAAGTACTAACCACGCCCTCGAGGCCGGCTACCCGTGGCTACGGCTGCTGAGGTGGCAAAGGGCTGGAGGGAGGAGCGGGGCGAGCGTCAAAGACTCTGGTTTCTCTTCATCACGAATAAGCCTTTCGCCTTTTACTAAAGACTTCCGTGGAGAGGAACGATGACGAGTTAAAGATATTTTTGGGAGGCTTTGCCTGACGGCAGAGCCTGCGTGTCCTGTTTGAAAGCAAAATATCGTCCTGCGGTGGATCTCCTTTTCCTGGTTGTGCGCGTTTCCATCCCAATGTTCAATATGGCGCCCCTGTTAATTTTGAGTTGAATAATTCTGCCTCACAATTTTTACTAATTGAATTGTGCAGAATTTACAAAATACAGAGATGCATAAAACACAAACGCAAAACATATATTAAAACATAAATATCATAACCCAATGTTCAATCTCTAAGCCCCAATCTTTTGCTTATTCTTGTCTGAGCCAGGGCTTCTGGGTTTCTCAGCGTTTGGTGAAGTGGGGTGGTGTGGTGGGCGGAGGGAGGGAGAGGCCGTATGATCCTGTCCCCTCCCCCAGCCGCCGTGAGAGTTTGGGACACCATTCCCAATGGCGTGAGAGGACTTGTGCCGTTTCCGACTCATACTTACCTGGCAGGGGAGATACCTTGATCATGAAGGAGGTTCACCCAGGGCGAGGCTCAGCCATTGCACTCCGGCTGTGCTGACCCCTGCGAATTCCCCAAATGTGGGAATCTCGACTGCATAATTTCTGGTAGTGGGGGACTGCGTCCGCGCTCTCCCCTGATTAAAACTGTCTAATGGTATTTCAGTGCTGAAAATAGGAAAAAAGTGGGCGCCTCGTAAACAACAGCTCGTGAGCCCCAAGCGCAACTACGGCAGCTTTTAATGAGGATGCGGCTGTGTGTCTATCTCAGATCTCTCTGCTGTTAATGAGGATGCGGCTGTGTGTCTATCTCAGCTCTCTCTGCGCCTTGGTTGGGGAAACAGTGCCCCCTATTGCAGAGGCAAGGGCCAAAAAGCTTACAGCACCTGGTATTCCCAGGCGGTCTCCCATCCAAGTACTAACCAGGCCCGACCCTGCTTAGCTTCCGAGATCGGACGAGATCGGGCGTGTTCAGGGTGGTATGGCCGTAAGCGGAGGAGCAAGACGGAGGTAAGCCTCTTATACTTTGCCTGGCTCTGCTCTCTCCCTTTTGGACTTGGTGTTTTTTTTCTGTCTTTCTTTCTTTCTTTCTTTTTCTTTCTTTCTCTCTTTCTTTCTTTCTAACATTCTCTCTATCTTTCTTTCTTTTTTGTCAAGTGAAAGGGCTTCACTAGCATGGGAAACATATGTTTACATTGTCAAAGCAGGTTCTCTCGTGATTGAAAGGGTATCAAATTATTTCAGCAGTGAAAGAGCAAACACCAGCTCGCAACCACAAAGCGCAACTACAGTTGGGAGAATTATGATGTGGCTCTGCATGTATCTCTTCTCTCTCTTCCCTATGGCTGGGGAGACAGTGCCCTCTGTCGGAGGGGCAAGGGACAAAAAGCTTGAAGCACTATGTAATATAAATCTAAATGATGATGACGATTATTGTATTCCCAGGCAGTCTCCTATCCAAGTACTAACCACGCCCTCGAGGCCGGCTACCCGTGGCTACGGCTGCTGAGGTGGCAAATGGCTGGAGGGAGGAGCGGGGTGAGCGTCAAAGACTCTGGTTTCTCTTCATCACGAATAAGCCTTTCGCCTTTTACTAAAGACTTCCGTGGAGAGGAACGATGACGAGTTTAAGATATTTTTGGGAGGCTTTGCCTGACGGCAGAGCCTGCGTGTCCTGTTTGAAAGCAAAACATCGTCCCGCGGTGGATCTCCTTTTCCTGGTTGTGCGCGTTTCCATCCCAATGTTCAATATGGCGCCCCTGTTAATTTTGAGTTGAATAATTCTGCCTCACAATTTTTACTAATTGAATTGTGCAGAATTTACAAAATACAGAGATGCATAAAACACAAACGCAAAACATATATTAAAACATAAATATCATAACCCAATGTTCAATCTCTAAGCCCCAATCTTTTGCTTATTCTTGTCTGAGCCAGGGCTTCTGGGTTTCTCAGCGTTTGGTGAAGTGGGGTGGTGTGGTGGGCGGAGGGAGGGAGAGGCCGTATGATCCTGTCCCCTCCCCCAGCCGCCGTGAGAGTTTGGGACACCATTCCCAATGGCGTGAGAGGACTTGTGCCGTTTCCAACCCATACTTACCTGGCAGGGGAGATACCTTGATCATGAAGGAGGTTCACCCAGGGCGAGGCTCAGCCATTGCACTCCGGCTGTGCTGACCCTTGCGAATTCCCCAAATGTGGGAATCTCGACTGCATAATTTCTGGTAGTGGGGGACTGCGTCCGCGCTCTCCCCTGATTAAAACTGTCTAATGGTATTTCAGTGCTGAAAATAGGACAAAGTGGGAGCCTCGCAAACAGCAGCTCGTGAGCCCCAAGCGCAACTACGGCAGCTGTTAATGAGGATGCGGCTGTGTGTCTATCTCAGATCTCTCTGCTGTTAATGAGGATGCGGCTGTGTGTCTATCTCAGATCTCTCTGCACCTTGGTTGGGGAAACAGTGCCCCCTATTGCAGAGGCAAGGGCCAAAAAGCTTACAGCACCTGGTATTCCCAGGCGGTCTCCCATCCAAGTACTAACCAGGCCCGACCCTGCTTAGCTTCCGAGATCGGACGAGATCGGACGTGTTCAGGGTGGTATGGCCGTAAGCGGAGGAGCAAGACGGAGGTAAGCCTCTTATACTTTGCCTGGCTCTGCTCTCTCCCTTTTGGACTTGGTGTTTTTTTTCTGTCTTTCTTTCTTTCTTTCTTTTTCTTTCTTTCTCTCTTTCTTTCTTTCTAACATTCTCTCTATCTTTCTTTCTTTTTTGTCAAGTGAAAGGGCTTCACTAGCATGGGAAACATATGTTTACATTGTCAAAGCAGGTTCTCTCATGATTGAAAGGGTATCAAATTATTTCAGCAGTGAAAGAGCAAACACCAGCTCGCAACCACAAAGCGCAACTACAGTTGGGAGAATTATGATGTGGCTCTGCATGTATCTCTTCTCTCTCTTCCCTATGGCTGGGGAGACAGTGCCCTCTGTCGGAGGGGCAAGGGACAAAAAGCTTGAAGCACTATGTAATATAAATCTAAATGATGATGACGATTATTGTATTCCCAGGCAGTCTCCTATCCAAGTACTAACCACGCCCTCGAGGCCGGCTACCCGTGGCTACGGCTGCTGAGGTGGCAAATGGCTGGAGGGAGGAGCGGGGTGAGCGTCAAAGACTCTGGTTTCTCTTCATCACGAATAAGCCTTTCGCCTTTTACTAAAGACTTCCGTGGAGAGGAACAATGACGAGTTTAAGATATTTTTGGGAGGCTTTGCCTGACGGCAGAGCCTGCGTGTCCTGTTTGAAAGCAAAATATCGTCCCGCGGTGGATCTCCTTTTCCTGGTTGTGCGCGTTTCCATCCCAATGTTCAATATGGCGCCCCTGTTAATTTTGAGTTGAATAATTCTGCCTCACAATTTTTACTAATTGAATTGTGCAGAATTTACAAAATACAGAGATGCATAAAACACAAACGCAAAACATATATTAAAACATAAATATCATAACCCAATGTTCAATCTCTAAGCCCCAATCTTTTGCTTATTCTTGTCTGAGCCAGGGCTTCTGGGTTTCTCAGCGTTTGGTGAAGTGGGGTGGTGTGGTGGGCGGAGGGAGGGAGAGGCCGTATGATCCTGTCCCCTCCCCCAGCCGCCGTGAGAGTTTGGGACACCATTCCCATTGGCGTGAGAGGACTTGTGCCGTTTCCAACTCATACTTACCTGGCAGGGGAGATACCTTGATCATGAAGGAGGTTCACCCAGGGCGCCTCCTGGGGGAACCTTGAACATTTGACCACATCTTGACTACATAACGTGAAATCCAAAATGGCTACACCAGTGACGAGGAGGAATGCTGTCCGTTTTGAATTACAAGGCAACCTGGAGATGGACCGCCTGCAGTTTTCAAGGAAGATTCTACAAACAGAATTGGGATTTGCAGCTGCCCAGCTTGATTACATCTTTGCCCTTCCAGGAAGAAAAGTATTTGAGGTAATTTTTGCAACGTTTGACTTCTTTGAGCAGTGTGTGGAGAGATTCAGAAGGAAAAAAGTGAACAATCCCAGGCTGGACAATATTACATTCACTCCACTGTCAGAAAGGGATGCTAGAACAGTCACAGTCATCATGTATTCAGAAAAAGTGACAACAGAGGATATACAAACCTGGATTTCACACTACTGTGCCGTGCAGAGAGGCATTGAACTCAGAGATCAAGATGGCATCCGGACAGGGGCGCGGCGCTTCTATGTCAAGCTGAGGCGGGAAGAGAACAATGGGAAGCTTCGTCATCTTCCCTCCACAATCCACCTGGGGGCAGTGAGAGGCCATGTGTTCTATCAAGGCCAGCCCAAGGAGTGTAGGAGGTGTGGCTCATTGGGACACCTAGCTGCCGACTGTAACATTACATTCTGCAGGAATTGTAAGAGTTCCAGCCATGCCACTAGGGACTGTGATCAGACAAGGAGGTGCAACCTCTGTGGAGATAACACCCACTCCTTCCAAGGTTGCCCTCAATCCTACGCCAACAGGACAGCTAACAGGACAAGGCAGCCAGACCCGTTCCAGGTAGAGGGACCAGCAGCAGCAGACCGACCCGCCCCAGAGGAGGTGCAGCCAAGGCCTGAGGCTCAGGAGGAACAACCTCCCCAGCAGGAAGGTGTAACATCCAACATCCAGCAAAACCTGCAAGCTGAGCTAGCAGCGGACCAGACGCCCGGGCAGCCCAGTGAGAGAGAGCATCACATCGAGAGTGGGCGGCTGGACTGGAGTGATGACCCAGCAGACATCTCAGGGGACAAGGACAACTCCAGGCTGTCCCCCAACTGTCCAGCATGGGCAGTAGACAGCCAGGAGACCCAGGTGGACCTGCTAGTGGTGCAGCATCCGGCCCCAGCAAACTCCACCACCATCTCTGCCAGGGACTGCAGAGACCTACTGGACACCATGATGGCTGCCCTACCAGCGACCCCTGAAGGCCGCCCCGATACCTCTGTCTTGGGGGGTGGACCGGAGGAGGCAGAGAGACCAACCCAGCCCCTGCCCTTGCTCCTGGACAGCTCGTCAGAACAGCAGACTTCATCACAGAAGCGCCAGCAGCAGGAGTCGTCAGGAGAGTCCCTCCTCCTGGGACCCCAGGTATGGCCCTCCCCAACATCCATGTCTGCGTCCTTCCTGGATGCTGAGAGTCTGACTGCCTTCTCCTCCGCCACTCAAATGAAGGAGGTGGAGGGGGAGGGCATTTGGCATCAGAAACCACCTAGGAAGAAAAAGAAGAATGGGAGGAGGGGACAGGATAGTCCGGACCCCTGACCCCTGCCCCCCATAGATTGTGACCCCCCCCCCCCCCAAGTATACCCTATGGCTCCTATAGCTATTGCATCACTTAACACTAGAGGCCTGAACGACCCTGTAAAGTGTTTATCAGCATTTACATTTTTGAATTCAGAGGGCAGTGACATCTTCCTATTACAGGAGTGCAACATACCCTACAGGGAAAACTACAAGCTTTATGAGGATATATGGAGCCATGGACAGTCAGTGTGGTCAGGTGACAATAAAAACAGGTCATCTGGGGTGGCGGTGTTATTTAAAGGGTGGGGATTCAATATTCAGAGGGTACAACGTATAATAGATGGGAGAATTCTAGTTGTTGATGGGGAATGGAAGAATGTCAACTTTGAGACTTATTAATGTCTACTGCCCAGCAGAACTACAAGAACGCCAAGATACCTTAAAAGCAATACAGCCTCTGTTGTTGTGTGGCAGGGAGGTGGTCTTGGGTGGCGATTTCAACTGCCTGGTAGACACAAAAGACAGATTGACTACCAGTACAGTGAGGCTGGACTCCAGCTCTGAGACATTAAAGAACATCATACAAGACTTTAAACTGACAGACACATTCCGTACCATAAACCCTAGTCTGCCTGGGTACACATGGACAAATGGAAGAACTCATTCCAGAATTGACTTTATACTTACTTCAGGGGGATTGCAGGTTGCCGATGCCTCAGTGACGCCGGTTTTCTTTTCGGACCATGCCAAGATTGACTGCTCTCTGGTTCTGAAAGATAAAACAGAAAAGGGTAAAGGGTCATGGAAGTTAAATATTTCCCTGCTTCAAGATGGAAAGGTGGTCAGTAGACTTAAAGAAAAACTGTTTCAGTGGTCCTCGCTTCAGTTTGCCTTTGACTCTGTGGGAGAATGGTGGGAGGATGTGAAGGGTAGAGTTAAGACCTTTTTCATAGAGGTTGGGAAGAAAGCAGCCAAGAACAAACGTTTTTAAGTGTAAAAACTATCAGGCACAATTACAACGTCTGTATACAATGGCTCATGCAGGGTTTGAAACAGCAGAGGACATAGCAAGGTTGAAGAGGGACATGCTACGTCTGTCTACAGAGGCTAGTCGTGGACTACTAACACGCAGCAGAATCCAACATATGGAGGAGCATGAGAAATGTTCTAGGTACTTCTTTAGAAAGCTAGCCCGGCCTAGAAACATCATGGAAGCAATTAAAGACAAACAAGGTAATGAACAGACAGAAATAAAAGACATACTTACCAGTGTACATACCTTCTATACAGACCTCTATAGGTGTGAAGACCTGGACAGAGCGTCCTTAGAAAGCCTCCTGTCAAAAGTAAACAAAAATGTCAATGATTGTAATGATATGTTGGACTGTGAACTATCTGTGAATGAACTGACCAAAGCGGTAGACAGCATGCAGAATAACAAGGCACCTGGGGCTGATGGTCTGCCTAAATAATTTTACATCACCTTTTGGGCAGAACTAAAGGGCCCCCTTTTGGAAATGTTCAATGAGAGTCTCTGCAAGGGTAAACTACCATCATCCCTGAGAGAAGGCACTATTTCTCTGTTGTTTAAAAAAGGTGATAAAAAGGACATTAAGAACTGGAGGCCACTTACACTGCTGGGGGTGGACCGTAAAATCCTGGCAAAGGCCCTGTTCTTCAGGTTGCAGGGGGTGGCTGGGAAGGTGGTGGGAGAGGACCAGACCTGTGTGGTACCGGGGCGGTCCATGGGCGACAGCCTCGCCCTGGTGAGAGACTCATACCTCTATGCGGTGGACCGCGGTGTACCCCTTTGCATAGCCGGCCTGGACCTGGAAAAGGCCTTTGACAGAATCAATCATACTTATTTAAAAGAAGTGATGGAGAGTTTTGGTTTTGGGCCTAAAATGAGAGCCTGGATAGACCTGCTCTATAATGACTGTGTGAGTAGGGTGGTCGTGAATGGAAACACCACAGATACCTTCAAGGTGCAATCGGGGGTCAGGCAAGGTTGCCCTCTGTCTGTGGTCCTGTTTATCCTGGCAATGGAGCCACTGGCCTGCGCGATACGCCAGGACTCCTCCATCCGAGGCCTCCTTGTACCAGGGAGCAGTGGGAAGGAGGCAAAGCTGACTCTGTACATGGATGACCTGACAATCCTTTGCAACGACAACAGCTCAGCGGTCAAGGCCCTCAGGTGGAGTGACTGTTTTTCCAGGGCATCGGGGGCCAAGCTCAACAGGTCAAAGAGCGAAATCCTGTACGTCAACTGGAGGAGCCAAAAGCAGGAGCTGGGCCTGAAGGAGAACAATGACAGACTGAGAATCCTAGGCGTGGAGATAGGGAAGGACATGGAGAAAGTCAACTGGGAGAAAAGGCTCCCAATGATTAAAGGGAAACTACTCCAGTGGAAGGATAGAGACCTCACCATCACAGGGAAGGTGTTAGTTATAAAAGCGGAGGTGCTGGCGTCTATGACATTCTTGGCGGTCACCCTGCCAGCCCCCAGCTCTTTTTTGACACCACTGAGGAGAACCATCTTCCAGTTCATATGGGGGTCCCAGCAGGAAAATGTAAAGAGGGAAATAATGTATAAGCCATTAGAGAAGGGTGGTAAGGCTGTACCAGAGTTGAGTGCCAAGCTAAATGCCTTGTTTTTAACGCCAATCTTAAATGCGGTTTTAAAAGACAGTAATGATAGCCTATGGAACAATTTTGCCAAGTTCTGGGTGGGCCGGAAGATCCTGACCAGAATGGGGTAAAGGCCCCCGCTCGACACCCCCCACGCCGAAACAAGGCCAAAACTGTACGACAAGGCGTTGTCCCTTTTGGAGGCGACAAGCCTAGGAAAACCCCCGCTAGGGCAGGTGAATAGGGGTATGGTGGAAAGAGGCCTGTCCCCTCAGTCTGAGAGAATGGTACCGGTGGGGACCATGACAGAAAATATGTGCATCCAAGTTTGGAAAAATGTCAACTCCCCGTTCCTGTCCAATCTAAATAAAGACTTAGCTTGGAAAATAGTTCACAGTTGCCTGCCAACAAAGACCTTTTTGAAAAAGAGACGTTGTTCAAGGAGTGCAAAATGCCCCAGACCCAATTGCAGTGGGGAAGAAAGTGTGGGCCATCTTTTCTGGTCTTGCTTCTATGCACAAAGGGTGTGGGGACTGTTAAGGCCATGGCTAAGGGAGCTGTACAAAGAACCTGGGGAAAGTGACATCTTGTTTGGTAATTTGGGGAAAGGGGAAGGTAAAAAATGGGAAAGATGGTGGGCAGTGATTAACTGTATGAAGGAAGGGCTGTGGAGGGGAAGAAACATGGTGGTATTTAAAACATTTTACCTGGAGCCTGAGGCTGTAGTGAAGGTAGGCCTCACGATGGTCAGAGACTATGTCCTAAGGGAGAAAAAGAAATACAGTGACTCAGAACTGAAAAAAAGGTGGAAGATAGGTGATCAAAATGCTCTAATTGATGTATTTTAAAGTAACAATGTGGGTGTAAATGTGATGAAATGGCAAATGGAATGAAGTTTTTCTAGACTGTAATGAAATAGAATTTTGGTGTGGGTATGAGTAATGTATTTATTGTATGTATTCTGGTATGGAAATATGTTTTGTGTTTTACTTGCAAATGATTAATAAAGTTTCTAAAAATTGAATTGAATTGGTTCACCCAGGGCGAGGCTCAGCCATTGCACTCCGGCTGTGCTGACCCTTGCGAATTCCCCAAATGTGGGAATCTCGACTGCATAATTTCTGGTAGTGGGGGACTGCGTCCGCACTCTCCCCTGATTAAAACTGTCTAATGGTATTTCAGTGCTGAAAATAGGACAAAGTGGGCGCCTTGTAAACAGCAGCTCGTGAGCCCCAAGCGCAACTACGGCAGCTGTTAATGAGGATACGGCAGCTGTTAATGACGATGCGGCTGTGTGTCTATCTCAGCTCTCTCTGCGCCTTGGTTGGGGAAACAGTGCCCCCTATTACAGAGGCAAGGGCCAAAAAGCTTACAGCACCTGGTATTCCAAGGCGGTCTCCCATCCAAGTACTAACTAGGACCGACCCTGCTTAGCTTCCGAGATTGGGCGTGTTCAGGGTGGTATGGCCGTAAGAGGAGGAGCAAGAAAGAGGTAAGCCTCTTATACTTTGCCTGGCTCTGCTCTCCCTTTTGGACTTTGGTGTTTGTATTATTTTTCTTTCTTTCTTTCTTTCTTTCTTTCTTTCTTTCTTTCTTTCTTTCTTTCTTTCTTTCTTTCTTTCTTTCTTTCTTTCTTACTTTCTTTCTCTCTTTCTTTCTTTCTTTCTTTCTTTCTAACTTTCTCGCTTTCTTTCTTTTTTGTCAAGTGAAAGGGCTTCACTAGCATGGGAAACATAATATGTTTACATTGTCAAAGCAGGTTCTCTCGTGATTGAAAGGGTATCAAATTATTTCAGCAGTGAAAGAGCAAACACCAGCTCGCAACCACAAAGCGCAACTACAGTTGGGAGAATTATGATGTGGCTTTTCATGTATCTCTTCTCTCTCTTCCCTATTTCCCCATTTCCAACTCATACTTACCTGGCAGGGGAGACACCTTGATCATGAAGGAGGTTCACCCAGGGCGAGGCTCAGCCATTACGGCAGCTGTTAATGAGGATGCGGCTGTGGCCCTTTCTGAATCCAGTCCCTCCCCACTCGCACTCAATAGCTGAATCCCAAATCGCGCACTTAGGCAAAAGTGCAGAGCACTCGCGGCCTTGTGCCCTTACATGCGCGTTCCCGCTAAGTCCACAAGGGCTCAGGGTAGTTCCAAAACGGAATTGCTAGGTCCACAAGTGCGCCACGCCGCCATTTTGCGCACTTTAACCGCACTTACCGAAAGTCCGCAATTTCACGGACTTAGGAGCAGAAAATACCCACAGCCCACCGCGTCTCATGTGACACAGTGCTTGAGTGCATCCCAGTCATGATTCGAGTGCATCACACATAAATGATGACATTTGCAGAAAACACAACATTTATCTTGAAATCCACATGCTGTAAACATATCCCACCCAACCTTATTTTTTAATTATTATTAAATTAAAACAGACGTCAATCGGTCAATTTGCCGAGCTGAAGGGAGCGTCAGAGCAGCCTCTGCGTCGGAGGAACGCGGCAGCCAATGAAAACGAAGTGGGAGGGGCATTGAGCGAAACTGGGAGTGCTGTCCCATTTAATTCACGGCCCTGCACCCTCTGGCCCTTCCAGCTGACGTCAATTAAGTGCTCAGGCCTCAGGCCACAAGTGCGAGGGGCCGCAAGTGCGGTGTGCGCACTCAGATTGGGATTCAGCTAATCACCGAGTGTACTCCGTTTTGTAGTCCCCTCACAGCTGAATGTAGTTCCCTTGATTAGGGTGTAGGGCAGGGGTGGCCAACCCGCGGCTCGCGAGCCGCATGCGGCTCTTTGCCCGTCAATGTGCGGCTCCTCCATCCATCCCCCCAAAAAAGTTGGCTTGCGGCTCTTCCATCCTTTCATTAAAAAATTAATTAATTAATTCCATAAGAACGTTTCTCTCTCTCTAGTTTCGCTGTGCATTTCTTCCCGCCCATTTTAGTTTATTGCAGATTTGTCATAAAATCATGATTCGTTTCGCTAGTGAGGAAGTCGCGTGAGAACCACTTCAAACCAATCATATAGGTAGCAAATCACCTTGGTAACAAAATTATTAGGTGCGTTTACATGGACAGTTTGAATCGGTTTCAAATAGGTTTGGAAGACCAAACCGATTGAAAATATGTCATATAAACACCTCAATCCGACTGAAATGCCCCAACCTGATTGAAATTCCAATCGCTTTCAAGAAGGTAGTTTAAACTTTTTCGAAACCGTTTGGTCCGTCATGTATACTACCTTGAAACGGATTGATGCTGCGTTCTGCGTTCATTTTGCGCATGCTCAAGACTTGACTAATCAAGGCACGCTTGACAGTTCCGTAGTCAGCTGTTTGTAACCATCGCAACGCAATCACTCACGGCTGCGTGCGCGTTCGAAACATTTGTTTCGTTGTCGCCTGTAAACATCCAACCAGTTTACTTTGTATCCCATGTATACACTCAAGATGAAATCAGCTTGAAATCAACCAGATTGAAAAATATTTGTCATGTAAACGCACCTATTGTAAACAAAATAATTTGCTTTGCGTGGGTCATTCTCTTTTACGACAAAAGCTAACGTAGCCTAGGCTACTGTACACAACCAAAGAATGGCTGGAAAGAAATGCGCAGCTTAAAGAAAATATGAAGACGAACACAGGACATTTTTTACCCGAGTGGGGAGAGTATTTTTTTCTTCATAGAACGTAATGGTAAGCCATTCTGTCTTTTATGCCAGACATCATTGGGACATTTCGAAGCCTCAAATCTCGAGCCCAGTCCAGCCCAACCCAGCCCAGTCCAGTCCAGCCTAACCCAGCCCAGTCCAGTCCAGTCCAGTCCAGTCCAGCCTAACCCAGTCCAGTCCAGCCTAACCCAGTCCAGCCCAGCCTAACCCAGTCCAGCCCAGCCTAACCCAGCCCAGTTCAGCCTAACCCAGCCTAACCCAGCCCAGTCCAGCCTAACCCAGCCCAGTCCAAAATATATTATGTCAGAAAATATCTTGTTGTATGTATTAATTTTAAATAAATTAACTTTAAATGTATATTTAATGGACAATAATGTTTTTCTTCTTATTTTAGACTGGGGTGCCTTGGGATTTTAAAGGACTATGCTCGTTTTTGACAACCTGGACCTTATTTACGACATATTATAAGAAGTTTGACTCACCCAGATCACTTTTGTGTTGTTCGGAGGCAGGTAGAAGAAATTTAAAATCCAGCGCGAGCCAGTATATCCATGTAATGGCGGCGCACGGGGCAAAGGGAATGCAGCTTCTCAAAATCCATTTTCGGCCGCTAAACGGTTGTTTTCATCAATCACATTGCATGAATCGACAGTTGATATTCCTCTACGCGAGCCATTCTTTCGGTTTTCAAATACGTGGTCTGTAGCCACTGTAATATGATCTTTACACTGGCTATGCTCCCTCACATTCTCTGCGCTACGATCGGATTGTTGCTGACGAATGACGACGACAATATTCTCGGCACCAACTACGATCGTAGCGCAGAGAACGTGAGCCGGAGAATAGCAGGCTGCGCGCTGGCCTGTGCGCATGCGTGCTGGAGCAAGTGGGGGAGAGGCTTCTAAAGATCATATTACAGTGGCTACAGACCATTTGAAAACCAACCGAAAGAATGGCTCGCGTAGAGGAATATCAACTGTCGATTCATGCAATGTGATTGATGAAAACAACCGTTTAGCGGCCGAAAATGGATTTTGAGAAACTGCATTCCCTATGCCCCGTGCGCCGCCATTACATGGATATACTGGCTCGCGCTGGATTTTAAATTTCTTCTACCTGCCTCCGAACAACACAAAAGTGATCTGGGTGAGTCAAACTTCTTATAATATGTCGTAAATAAGGTCCAGGTTGTCAAAAACGAGCATAGTCCTTTAAGTACTTATGAAGGGTGCGGTGACTGAAAAAAAGGTTGAGAAACGCTGGTATATATGGAGTGGCTCTGGGTGGTACCACAGTAATTTTTGTGGCTCTTAGTCTCTGACTGGTTGGCCACCCCTGGTGTAGGGTATAAAAACCTTAGGGACGCACTCCCCTCACTCCAGCGGAAACAGGAAACACAAACCACAACGGTTACCATGGTTTCGCGTCAACAGCACTTTGCAGCGGCAGATGCATCGTTAGTATCTTCCTTGTTACAGCTTATGAGGGTTGCCTATATCAGATAGCTACCTAGGTCCTAAGTGGAAATATCCAAATTACAATATGGCCAAGGCATTCAATTATTTATGCATCATTTTAAGATCTCTTACCTATTCATTTCACCGTTACCCTAATTCATTATTATTATTATTAGGACTATTGTCAATAAAATAATTGTCATTTTTCCACCGCTGCTGCTTCAGCACGATTATTTGTAGGCTAATAGTGTATTCTTTGTTTGTATTTTTGTTTTTATTTGCATTAAAACAAAGCAGGCCTGATTTTGTTTGTCCTGATTTTATGCTAATTTCATCTTTACTGTTATGAAGCACTTTGGGCTGCAATTCGTTTTGTGTTGAAAGTTGCTATACAGTTTATTAAAACAAGCCCATAAAAACTGCACAAGCTGGCCGTATGAACCTGTGTTTGTCCTCTTGTCATTTTCTGCAAATAATGTCTGACATTCTAAATTTTGGGGAAAAGTAGTATATAGAAAGTGCACTTACACAAAAACATCTATAAATAGTAAACCATACATAGTAAACCAGGATGTTGCTGTGATCTCATCCTTTCCAGAGCTGTGTTCACCTGTGGTCTGAAGTATAGGCTAGTTTAGATTGCAGACCATACCACTAATATGACAACCAGAGATTGCACATATTTGTCTCCAGATTCTGTATAAAGGATACACAGGGATTTCCACAATTCTTATTTATTGAAAATAAAATAATATTGAAAACTGAAAATTGGGCAGCACCGATCACAACTGAAAATTATTAATCCCCATCAATGGACCCCTGTCTTTCTTGGCAGGGGAGGGGGGGGATGTGCCTGGGATGTGCCTGGGAGGGATGGTTGATCAGACGTGGATGTGCCTGGGAGGGATGGTTGATCAGACGTGGATGTGCCTGGGAGGGATGGTGTATCAGACGTGGATGCGTCTGGGAGGGATGGTTGATCAGTCGTGGATGTGTCTGGGAGGGATGGTTGATCAGACGTGGATGTGCCTGGGAGGGATGGTTGATCAGACGTGGATGTGCCTGGGAGGGGCAGTGGATTGGACCTGGATGTGCCCAGGAGGGAAGATGGATCTGGACTGGCCTTGATGGTGGGGTTCGACATGCATGAGGCAATGAGGACAGGTGGAGTCAAAGATTGTTTTGACCCCACTGCCTCATGCATGCCATCATAGAAGCTCCAAGTAGCAGGGCCTTCCTCTCCCTGGTCAGTCCCAGGGCCAGTTGGTGGAGCTCTCAGCTCCTAAAACAAACAGTGGCATGAGATATCTGCAGCATCTAGAAGGCTATATTCATGTTATGTGAAACACATTTACTGTGTACTTCTTTAAATTCACCCATTTCTTTGAGGCCTGTTTTGGACTTGCCTGACCCTCCAGGTTAATTTCTTTTATGATGAAGCTGTTAAGAAATATGTCCGGGAAGATGGTTAAAATGTTTTGGTCAGAATGAGTGCTGTGTGACTCCTCCAATCACTCCACATCTTACCAAGTAGTAGTCCTACACATCATTTATCAAGTCCTAGTAATGGGATACAATCACACAATTAATCTTCTTTCAAAGAATCTTAAACATTAAGGTGTTTTTGGTTGTAGGCCTAATCAGTGAAATCTGCCAATGGAACAAGTTAAACTTTGCTTAATCTTTGGAAGAAGATGCATTTATCTACAGACAAATCACTTGTCCTATATCTCACTGAAATGTTGCTTGTTGGTTGAGTGTCTACATTCCGTGTAAAAAATATGTGTTTTGTGGTGAGTGGCAGGCCGTTCATGGACTAAACCTGTGAAAAAACTTACTCCCAAGCTTCTTTAGTGCTGTTTCGTTTTTTTGTGGACAACTTTTCATTTTCCATTCTCAGTTTGATCAGCTGTTTAGTCTGAACAACAGTCCTGGTAAATATCCACCAGCCACCACTTTACATTACAATCAAATGAACATAATCTAGCGTTTTCTGAACTGGAGAATGGAATTTGGTGCGAAATACAATGCAAATGTCGTATAATTTGTGAGGAACTTACATTTGTACGGCGCGTTTTTCATTCCGGACAATAAACACAGCTGCACATGTGAATCGAGCCTGCATCGGTGCAGACTCGCTATACCGAGGGTGTTATAAGGGTGTTATAAGGGTGTTATAAGGGTGTTATAAGCCACTTCCACTCGGCGCGAATTGGTTTCGGATGGCACTTAATATGGCGCGGCCTCCGCGTGAACGCGCAAACCGAGGGGGAGTGCATAGGGCGAGGGAAGAGGAGCTGGATTCGAAAAGGGCCGAAATAAAGATGCCAAGTGACTTTCAGGAAGTAGTGGAGCTGGTGCACAGAGCCGTTGTGTACCGTCATAGTTTTGACCATATATGGTTGAATTTGGGCGTGGAGAGGGCGGAACACGAGGCGCGTGCACGTCCGCTGTCTTCTACGACACCGTGGGATTGAGAAATCAGCGCAGCAGCGTGTACGCCATCTTTGATAGATCCGAAAAGCGTGTAAATATTCTCGTCGTACGCGGCAGTCCGCCTTTTTCTTGTTTTCGTCGTACGCCCTCTTTTACACCTGAATTTACACGCTCTTTGATAAATGAGGCCCCTGATGTCCATAAATCTAGTCAACCTAACATGTGACTTCTAGTTCCACTGAGTGAGTCCAGGATAGAGAGGCAGAGAGACTCTGTTCTAAAGCTATGCTGGCTGTAGAGTAGCACTAAAGAGTAAACACAGAGCACAAATACACACACACACAGTCACACACTCATCTCTCTTTTGGAGATAGTGCCTTAATCAGGGTGTGATCATAACAAGCAGAGACATTTACATACTTCCTGGTCACGTCACATGACCACTGACCCACAAGCCTAGCAAACCAAGAAGAGTAACCATGACGGCAGCAGTCAACCACACACACACCGACTAGTGAAGCATAGGATTCCTCCTCTAGTGTTTGTGTGTGGCAGGGTGTGCAAGCAGACACACACACACACACACACACACACACAAACACACACACAAACACACACACACACACACAAACACGTGGGCACACGTTTTCCTTGGGTGCTAGAGTATGAACCTGCAGCTTGTCTTTCCATATGGCCAGCCAGAAACACTTAGTTCCAACCAAACACACACACCCACACACACACACACACACACACACACACACACACACACACACACACACACACACGCAGGCAGTAAGTACCTAAAATAGATCTCATATCACTAGTAAAAACATACTCTTTGGGAGTTGAAATATGAATTCATGTTAATACGAAGATTTAGCATTTTATTATCACAATGTGCAAAACAACAATCATACTGTACATAGACGAGCAATTTATGCACGACTTAAAACATATTCTGCAGGATCATTGTTTCCATAAACAGTATCTCAATTATTCATCTTGAACAAGTCATGAAATCAAAAGGTTGTCATTATAAAACAGGAGTGTTGTGTTGAATTCATGCTGCAACACAAACATTGAACAAATTGACATATTCTCAGATATCATACATTATATCATATTTACAGACGTCACACATTATATCAACCTCAATCATAGATTTAACAAGTCAATTCTCTGCTATTCACAGTGAAAGTCCTTTTACAGCGCAGCACTCTAACAGAACAAGGACGTCCAGTCAAAGGGACAGAACCCTTCATCTCCTCATGACCACAGTGGGGTCATAAATGTCAACATTGACCTGGGACAACCTCTGTATCTGTAGTCATGGTTACAATCAACCACACCCCATCATGTCACACAGGTGTGTGGGGACAGAACTGTGTTTCCATGGAGACCCAGGTGTTCCTCCAGGACACGGGAGGCTACTCTACCTGGCACAAGGTCACTGAGCCGCTTAACCCAAAAGCTGGGTAGAGGGGCTCAGTGAATGTGGTGTGGAATGTGTACAGGTGGGTCATTGTGTCAGAGGAGATCCTGTAGAAGGAGAGTACGCCAGCTGACCAGTCCAGGAAAACTCCTACTCTGCTGGATGCAGGTAACCACTCAGGTAAAATAGTCGGTTCTCGATTGTGCAAAGCAAAGACTTTCTTCTCCCACTTCCACAAACTCCAGGATTTGTCATTGAATCCAAGTCCACAGGCACCACTGCCTCCCTTCCTGCAGATGCTCTTATATGTCACTCCTATCAGAACCTCCCACTTCATATCCATCTCCCAGTAATGGCGTCCAGTCAGACCCTCTCTACACAGCACCTGTTCATGTTCATCAAACCTCTCTGGGTGATCAGGATACAGCTGATCCTCTTTAACCGACTCCACCCTCCTGTTGTCCTCAGACAGAGAGAGCTTTCTGTGTGCTGTGTTTGGGTCCAGACTGAGATCACAGGCATCTACAGATGAGAGGAGAAAGGCTAGTTTACAACCTGTGTTAGAGTGTGTGTGTGTGTGTGTGTGTGTGTGTGTGTGTGTGTGTGTGTGTGTGTGTGTGTGTGTGTGTGAGAGAGAGAGTGTGTGACTGTGTTCCTAGGTAGCTCCTGTAGCTAGCTCTATATTCAGAGAGATTAAATATGAATTGAACATGATCTAGGAAGAATAAGGTTAAAGTTTAATTGAACAAAAGATTGAGGTCAAGCATTTCCACATGTCAAGTCAATGGATGGATGTGATTCCCTCAGGTTATTGTTTTGTACATTGACCAAAACAGCTCTTCAAAACAACAACTTACACTTCTTAAGCAGCTGTGGTTTCAACCAGATCTCTTCATTGTGGTCCACACTGTGAGAGAGGCAGAGGAAGAGACAGGGCAAGAGTGACACACACACACACACACACACACACACACACACATGGCATGTGTATGAAGAGCAGTCTTGACAAGACACAACTAGGACTCAGTGATAACTCAATATAAGAACATGTCTGTGTGTGAAGTACTGCCTAGAAGAGTGATGAAGCAGGAGCTCTACTCTATCAGGACCTGACCTGACTCACACCAACATGAGAAATACAGAGAATCTGAAAACTGTTATAACAACAGTAACTGGACTGATCAACACTTCATAAAGCATAATTGGTAAAGACGTGCATTAGTTATTGATACTAACTTGAGTTTCTCCAGCCTTAAGAGTGGATCAGAGAGCAGCTTCACTCCTGAGTCTCCTGGGTGATTGTAGCTCAGGTCCAGTTCTCTCAGGTGGGAGGGGTTTGACCTGAGTGCTGAAGCCAGAGCAGCACAGCCTTCCTCTGTGACTCGACAGAAAGACAACCTAGAGAGAGGGCATCAGGATATTACAACAGCTCTGCTGCACTCTGCTGGTGAGAGATGGAACTGCATACAATGTGTTTACCAGTATGATGCATGATGTAAAATGAGAGCAAGTGACATAAGAGAAATTGAATAATCTATTATTTGCCAAATAAAGAATAATATATTCTCAGCTACATATCAATGTTTACCTTTTCATCATAAATACATTGATTTGTGGAATTATCAACATATTTATCTCTCATTGGTGGAGTGTGTTTCTAATAACTGACCTCAGTATCTTCAGTCTACAGTTGGGACTCTTCAGACCATCAGAGAGCAGCTTCACTCCTGAGTCCTGCAGGTCATTGTGACTGAGGTCCAGCTCTGTCAGGTGGGAGTTTGAGCTGAGGGTTGAAGCCAACTCCTCACAACTGTTCTCTGTCAGGAAACAGTTGTCCAGCCTAAATAGGAGATGCAAATACACGACAACATGCTGAGCAACAAGTAGACTAGAGAATAGTCTACACAGAGAAAAGTAAAGTTAAAGTTAATGACAACATAGTGACTCACAGGCTAGAAGTCATGGAGAGAGTTGGTTGAGCCACACGTTAGTCAGTGTGTAGCAGGGTTATAATAGTTTTGCTTTTTTCATTAGTTTTTATTTTTATATCGTTTTAACTTTTTGTGTTCAATTTCAGTTTAGTTTTAATTAGTTTTTAAAGCAGATTTGCTAGTTTAGTTTATTTTTTATTTTTTGATAATGCTTAGTTTTAGTTTAGTTTTTATTAGTTTCAGTATTAGTTTTAGTTTGTTTTTTTCGGCGCTAGCCTCGGAGGATAGATTTCATATCCACCCAAAATACTAGGCTTGTGTATGGAATGAAAAAGACTAAAACTAAGGACATTTTCTCTACAATTTTAGTTTATTTTAGTAAGTTTTGTAAACACACAATACAGTTTTAGTTAGTTATCGTTTTTTTGTAAAGCCTAGTTTTTATTTTTATTTCAGTTAACTCAAATGTTTTTTCAGACCTAGTTTTTGTTTTTTAGTTAGTTTTCGTTAACTATAATAACCTTGGTGTGTAGTAACAGAGAACATGTCGTTCATGTGTTCAGATGAAGCAGTGTTTTAGTCCTGAGCCCTATGTTACATCCTTCCTAACTACTGTAGGAGCCAGAGATCAGCCAGAGATCAGTGGTGCTCAGCTGAGAACTGGTATCCTTCCCCTTTCTATTGAAGTAGGTCGGTTCACAGCGAAGCCAGAAGAGAACAGGATATGCTCATGCAGTATGTGGGCTGTGATCTAAAAGATGTTGAAAATTAATTTAATTTCATGTTTTATCATGCATTATATTATGATTTGAGGATTCCCTTGTTTGATGAAATGCAAAAGCAAGACGTATTTAAGATTGCCCGTTGTATTTATAAGGCCTGGATTAGAGAGCAATCTGTTTTTAGTGTAGTATATTTTTATACTGTATCATACTGTATTGCATCAATACATCTGTATTACTCTCATGTAGTAATCATTTTAGTAGAATAATGAATAAACTTCACTTTAGTAGGAATTGTGTTAACCTAAGTAGTTGAACATGAGTTATAGCAGTTGTCCTATCCTGAGTCAGCATTTCTGTCCTGAGTCCATAGCGCCTTTGAAGTCAGTTAGCCCACAGTTATGATCCTAGGAGGACAGGAGGAAGCTCCTAGGGTCCAGGGGGGAGGAGACCAGCTGACACCTTGACCAGTCAGAACATCAGTTGAACCGTTTGTGACTATATTTGTGTTAATGAACATTCCTTGTATGCTAATTTGTTTGTCATGTGATTCCTGGCCTGAAGCCAGATATAAGCTCGGCACCTCATGAGAACGTCAGTATTTGCCTAGAGATTCGGCCCTGTGTTAGGCATGCTCAATAAATTGATGATTAGACGTTTTTGGCCTCCTTCAAGTTCTGTTCCATACGAAGATGATGCTTTTGAAATACACTGCATTAGTTAAGATATGTCAGGCTCTCCTGACATGATGTGTGAGTTCCAGTGCTGGGTAAGCTACTTTCAAAATGTAACTATTACACATTACGAGTTAGATTCATTTGAGAGTAATTCATTTCTTAACAAGATTACATTTTAAACAATCCTGGACATATGTGAGTATGAAAATAAAAGTATACATACAGCAAACCAATATTTTACGAGCTAGGCTAGCTTACTTCAATCTTTTACACTTTTTTTTTCAAATCTACTGTAGATAATAAACAAACTGAGTGAACACTCATGTAATTATTGGCATCCATGGTTGAACCTAATTGCTGACCTATATCAATATGTAGCCCTACAAAAAGCTGGCTAGATAGGAAACCTGTTACAAAGGCTGATAAATGGTAAATGGACTGCACTTATACAGCGCTTTTATCCACAGCACTTCACAATGGCCTCTCATTCACACACCAATGGTGGCAGCTGTCATGCAAGATGCTAGCCTGCTCACTGGGAGCATTTGGGGTGCAGTGTCTTGCTCAAGAACACTTCAATATGTGGACAGGAAGAGGAGCCGGGATTTGAACCGCCGACCCTGCGGTCATTGGATGACCCACTCTACCACTTGAGCCACAAGTGAAGCTACTTAGCCTAACATATACCTAGGGCTCTGGAGGGCTAGTATTATCATACAAACATGCTCTAAGGGTGACAATGTGAGACCAACAGACTGTCCAGCCATGTGTCCATTTTAGGGTGGTCATCATGTAAAAACTCCTGTAAAGGTACTGACCTCAGTGTCTCCAGTTTACAGTGTGGACCTCTCAGGGCAGAGAAGAGGACCTTCAGGCCACCATCATCATCATACCATGTAATGTTCTTCAGGTGCAGCTCTATCAGGGGACAGTCTGGTGACTGGAGGGAGGAGGCCAGGGATTCACAGGCCTCTTTGGCGAGACACACTCCAGTTAGTCTGTAGAAACAGACATGTCCTTCATGAGATGGAGTGCAGTGTAGAAGTTAGGACCTCTGACTGCTTCTGTAGGTCTGTTGGCAACCAGGGTTCAAATCCCATCTCTATCTCTTTCACAGACCTACTGTATGTCTCCTGTCACCCCACCTACTCCCTTCCTACTGTCTAGAGGAAACACATGTCCACTGTCCTTGTAATGGCACATGTCTATTGTGGTGTGGTGCTTGTCAGGTTTGTTGAACAGCTTGTAACGTGGTGGATGGAGTGTATAAAAACACTGCATCTATTTACGGAGTTGTAAGTTTTATTTTAAAATGTCATGTTATTTGCTGTTAGTGACAGATAAATATGAATTCTACATATTTGCACTTTCACACTCAACTTCCCTGAACTATAGTCTGCTCTAACCCTGGTTAGTAGAGTACAGTATGTTCACTATTTTGACAACATGTCCCTCAAAACGATTACACTAAGAGTGACAATGTGAGACTAACAGACTGTCCAACCATGTGTCCATTTAAGGTTGTCATCATGTGAAAACTCCTGTAAAGGTACTGACCTCAGTGTCTCCAGGTTACAGTGTGGACCTCTCATGGCAGCGAAGACAACATGCAGGTCATCATCATCGTCATCAAATATCTTATTTATCATCTTTATATAACTGGTAATGTTCTTCAGGTGCAGCTCTCTCAGAGGACAGTCTGGTGTCTGGAGGGTGGAGGCCAGTGATTCACAGTCCTCAAGGCTGAGCTTCATGTCAGTCAGTCTGTAGAAACAGAGAACATGTCCTTCATGAGCTGGAGTTGCCAGGGTTCAAATCCCATCTCTATCTCTTTCACAGACCTACTGTATGTCTCCTGTCACCCCACCTACTCCCTTCCTACTGTCTAGAGGAAACACATGTCCTCTGTCCTTGTAATGGCACCAATGTCGTGGAGCTTGTCAGGTTTGTAAAGTAGCTTGTAACATGGTGGTAGGAGTGTAGACACTGAATCTGCTGAGTTGTATGTTTTCTTTTTACTTTTAAAAATGATTGCACTATGTCAGTAGATCCAAACAAACCAATATACACGAGAAACCATAAACAATGAAATGAACATTATGTATGTATAAAGTATTAATGTGATAAGTGTGGCTGATATGTGCTAGCTATAGTTTTGTTGTTGCCTCCACCATCCCAGCCTCCATCTTTGGTTCTATTTGACTCTGTCAGGGGATTGATGGATAACATGCTGCTCTGTGCCTTTGCTGTTGATCATGTAGCACATGCATTTCCAGACTGAGAGCTTTCTGAAGCAGAACCATACTGGTTGCTATGGTAAATGGTAAATGGACTGCACTTATATAGCGGTTTCATCCAAAGCGCTTTACAATGAAGGCCTCTCATTCACCCATTCAAACACACATTCACACCCCAATGGTGTCAGCTGCCATGCAAGGTGCTAGCCTGCTCATTAGGAGCAATTGGGGGTTCAGTGTCTTGCCCAAGGGCACTTCGACATTTTGTCAGGAGGAGCAGGGATTTGAACCGCCATTGGACGACCCGCTCAACCTCCTGAGCTACAGCCGCCCGTCTCCGGGCTCTCCCCCCACACTCCCCAGTCCAAACCCTGTGTCTATATCGCCCTCACACGGACAGCTGGCTTCGCTCAAATGTTTGTTTTGATTTGTGGATCCGCCCCCTAATTCGTATTCACTCCAATATTTAATAGGTTCTACTGTAAGTTGGCCTATGCTTCACCCCTCCACCAAGTTTCTTGAAAATCGGTCTGGTAGTGTTTGCATAATCATGCTAAGAAAACAACCAATCAATGAGTGAACACACATCACTGACAACATTACCTCTCGCCCTGCGCTGTTGCTGGAGCGGAGGTAGAGTACACTGTAAACACGAATACATTCAGATAATATATACACCCTCTTTCCCACCTAGTGTGTCCCATATATGTCTGAGGGTCTGTGACTGCACAGAAAAGCAACTGGACTGAAAAAAACAGTCCTTTAAAACAATCAGCGTCATTTATACTAGTGTGATATGTGTCAGTTTGACATTAATATTTACATGGCCTTTCTGAATTTCCTCACAGCTGGGATCAGTCGGTTATGCACTGTCTTGTCTATGTTGTATTTCCTCTGGTCCATCTCATCCAGCACACCCTGTGACATCAGAAGTGCGTTGGCCAGTGCTGAGCAGTGATCTCCTGAGAGAGCTTGTTCATCTCGATCTGGTGACATGAGGAACTTGTGAATGTCTTCATGTACTGAACTGTCTTTCATCTCAGTCAAGCAGAGGATGAGATTGATGTAACTATCAGGTGAGAGGTTCTCCACATCTGGCTTCCTAAGGTATTTCTTCATCTCCTCAACAGTCTCTGAGCTGCTCTCTGTCTGTGGCAGAAGGCCTTGTAAGCGAGTCTGGTTGGACTCCAGTGAGATGCCAAGCAGGAAGCGGAGGAACAGGTCCAGATGTCCATTCTCACTCTGTAGAGATTCATCCACAACTCTCTTCAGCACCTCATGCAGGGGCAGCTCTGTCGACACATTCTCCAGGAGAGACTCCAGTGAACTGATGTTCTTGGTCACACAGCAGTAGAACACATAGACAGCAGCGAGGAACTCCTGAAAGCTCAGATGCACAAAGCTGTACACTTTCTTATCATACAGCCCATCCTCTTTCTTTAGGATTTCTGTGCACAATCCACTTTCCACTGCTGCTTTATTGAAATCAATTCCACAGTTGTTCAGCTCCTCCTCTGAGAATATGAGATTTCCCTTCAGCAGCTGTTGGAATGCCAGCTGGGCCAGTTTCAGAATGTCGCTGTCTCTTGATTTCAGGATCTTCTGTCTAGACTTATCTTTCTCGTTTCTCTCTTCATACTTTCCAAGTGCCACACCTGTTTGAGTGATCAGGAAGTGAATGTACATCTCAGTCAGAGATGTAGGGATCTCTCCTTTCTTGTTTTTACTCAGCATAGGTGCTAGAACCTTGGCAGTGATGTAACACATGATAGGTATGTAACACATGATGTAGAGGCTTCTGTTTTTCTTGATGTGATCGATGATTTTGTTGGCTAGTTCCTCATCTTCACTGAACTGCTTCCTGAAGTACTTCTCCTTCTGTTGGTCTGTGAACCCTCGTACTTCTGTCATCTGGTCAATGCACTGGCGTTCAATCTTATTGGCTGCTGCAGGTCGAGTGGTTATCCAGAGGAGAGCAGAGGGAAACAGATGTCCCTTGATGAGGTTTGTCAGCAGCATGTCCAGTGATGATGTCTCTGTTACATCATTCAACCTCTTGTTTCTGAAACTGAATGTAAGTTTGCTTTCATCCAGTCCATCAAAGATGAACAGAACTTTAGAGGATGCAAACATGCTTGCGTCTGCTTTCTCTTTCAGTTCAGGGTGAAAGTAACACAGAAGGTCATGCAGACTGTACTGCTCATCCTGGATCAAATTCAGCTCTCTGAATGGAAGCACAAAGATGAAATCTATATCCTGATTGGCTTTCCCTTCTGCCCAGTCAAGGATGAACTTCTGCACTGAGACTGTCTTTCCTATACCCGCCATGCCTTTCGTCACCAGAGTTCTGATGGATTCTTCTTGTTCAGGACGGGGTTTGAAGATGTCATTACAGTTGATAGAAGTAACTGATGATTTTTGGAGTGATTCAATCCGCCTGATCTCATGTTCTGTATTAACTTCTTTACTCTCTCCATCAGTGATGTAGAGCTCTGTGTAGATGCTGTTGAGGAGAGTTTTTCTGTCTTCTGTAGTCCCCTCAGACATGAATCTGAAACTTTTCTTCAAACTGTCTTGAAGTTTGTCTTTAACTCTTTTTTGGTTCAGCACAGGGGAGAATGGGAGAAAGTGAAAATGTAGAGTGAGACATGCAGAATAAAAAGCATAAAACAACATCCAGTACAAGCAGAATCCTCATACAGTAGCAGTGTATAGATCTGTGAAACACAATGGACCCTTCTAACAAAAACATTCTCCTGATTTTACATATCTCACCTTTGTTTGGTGGCACTGCATGGTGTGGCCTTGGCTACGCCTTCTGAAATGATAAGGAAAAACAAGACCCATGATGTCCAAGACCAGGACGATACTGTCCTACAGAACCTCAGGGATGATAAAGGACGATACTGTCCTACAGAACCTCAGGGATGATAAAGGACGATACTGTCCTACAGAACCTCAGGGATGATAAAGGACGATACTGTCCTACAGAACCTCAGGGATGATAAAGGATGATACTGTCCTACAGAACCTCAGGGATGATAAAGGACGATACTGTCCTACAGAACCTCAGGGATGATAAAGGACGATACTGTCCTACAGAACCTCGGGGATGATAAAGGACGATACTGTCCTACAGAACCTCAGGGATGATAAAGGATGATACTGTCCTACAGAACCTCAGGGATGATAAAGGATGATACTGTCCTACAGAACCTCAGGGATGATAAAGGATGATACTATCCTACACAACCTCAGGAATGATAAAGGATGATTGTGTTCTTGTAGCAGTATGACCTTCTGGAGGGGACAACAATGCTACTGTAGCACACAGACAGAAGCGCGGGATGAACAAACACACATGCGCGCGTGCGCGTGCACACATACACACACACACACACACACACACACACACACAAACACACACACACACACACACACACACACACACACACACACACACAGTTTACTATAGATTATCAGGCTAACTTGGTAGAGCTCTGGTGCAGTATGTTCTCCATATGTTGTCTCTTAGATAGTTAAGAGTTCATTGTTGTTATGGTGCAGTTATAGATAAGAATAAGAAACACAACTTATTTGTTTGTGACTAGATTAAATAAACATAATCTAACAACAGATCTTACCAAGGTCCTGGACCAAATGAGGCTCTTTCTCCTGGAGGATCCTGTAGAAGGCCGATTTGACCTTTACTCCCCCAGAGGTTAAAGCCTCGTACAGCTCCCTCATCTGTTCCTGTCTGGTCCGGGTGGTACGGATGTCAGAGTAGAGCTCATCAGGGATCATACCCTTCTGGAGCAGTTCATCTGCTATGGACATCACCGCAGTAACCCTCTTAATAAGCGCTGTTCTGTGAGTGTCCACAAACTCTGCATCTGAAGAAGAATATACACACACACACACACAGTTTTAACAAGTTACAAGACAGACATTTGATACATGACCCTTATCTGTAAAGTTCCATCTACTTCATCAAAATATATATAGTACTTTCTAAGAAATGTGTCAACTGTGTTCAAATGTCTGACACACACACACACACACACACACACACACACACACACACACACACACACACACACACACACACACACACAGTGTTCAATATGCAACCTTACCTTTGAGTTCATCTCTCCTCTTAGTCTCTCTCTGCTTGTCATGACAGGAGGATGATCTGAAAATGAGAAAACCGGCATTTGGTTTCATTTCAACAGCAAACAAGTAGGATTCTTTGTAGCTTTCTAGACACATTGACAGGATAGCATCTGACTGATATCAGTTGACCTCACCTTGAGTCTCTCTGGTCATCAGATGCAGCTCCACTGCTGTCCTCCTCTGTCTTCTCTTCTGTCTCCTCCTCGTCTCTCTTCCTCTTAGCCTCTCTCTCTCCTCTCCTCATCCCAGCCTCTCTCTCATCTCTCTTCCTCTTAGCCTCTCTCTCTCCTCTCCTCATCCCAGCCTCTCTCTCATCTCTCTTCCTCTCTGGTCCCTCTGCTTTTCTCTTGTCTTTTGTCTTCCCATCTTCTATCTTCTCGTCCTCTCCCTCTTTTCTTTTCTCTACCTCCCTCTTTTCCAGCCTTCTTCTGATGCTTTCTCTCCTCTGTTCTGTCCTCCGTTGAGAGTCCCTCTCCTCACTCCGATATTTGGAAGTATTTCTCCTCATGGTCTGATCTCCTCAGTCCTTACACCATGCATGTAATTTAGTTACTCCATATGTGTATATATATACCCCCCTCTCTCTCTCTCTCTCTCTCTCTCCTGTCCTCCCTCTATCTCCCTCTCTTCTCTCACTTCCTCTCCAGAACCTGTTGAGAGAGAGAAGAAAAACGGGGAAACAACAGAATAGGGGGAGAAAGAGGGGAAGGGGAAGAAAAAAGAGGGGAGGAAAAAATAAAGAGAGAGAAAGAAAGTAAGTCACCACAAAAACCCTCAGTGTGTGTGTGTGTCTGGGTCTGGAATCAAAATTCATAGTTCACTAGGTGTGATAGTCATGTGGTGATGCTGCCACTGGGGGGCGCTCTCCCTCCATCTCAGGACCTGCAGGATGAGGGGATGATTTATGACCCTTGAGGGCCACTGTAGTTAGTCCCACCCCACGTCAGAGTCTTGAGAAACAATTTCAGTCATTTTCTTTGAGTTTGTCTGTGAACTTGATTATGCATTACACATTTAATTGTGTAGCCATATTCATTTGATATGTTTTTCTGTTGGCAGCCAAATAAATGCTTAAGTGTGATTTACCGGGTGATTTAGATGAGTCTTAATTTCCCAGAGGGGAAAATGTTTAATGTGGTCTAACATTATGAAGAGATCATCTGTGTTATCGTTCCCTGTTTTTGGTCCTAAATCAATCATAGCCTACCACAGAATGTGTGGAATGTTTGCTTTCCTCACAGCCACATAATACAGCATGTCCGTGTAGCCTACGCCACATACAGGATGCACGAAACGTACAGTAGGCTACCTAAACTGTAGGAGCAATCAGACAAAGGTAGGCTCGTACAAATACCTTCCGAAGATGATTTGTTTCCTCGCGTGGACCTCACCAACAAGCACATGCACCTCCGTCTCCGAAAAGTTTCTCTTCTTTCCGCGTTAGGCTCTGTGCACCAGCTTCACTACTTCCTGAAAGTCACTTGGCCTCTTTCAGGAAGTAGTGGAGCTGGTGCACAGAGCCGTTGTTTACGTCATAGTTTTGACCATATATGGTTGAATTTGGGCGTGGAGAGGGCGGAACACGAGGCGCGTGCACGTCCGCTGTCTTCTACGACACCGTGGGATTGAGAAATCGGCGCAGCAGCGTGTACGCCATGTTTGATAGATCCGAAAAGCGTGTAAATATTCTCGTCGTACGCGGCAGTCCGCCCTTTTCTCGTTTTCGTCGTACGCCCTCTTTTACACCTGAATTTACACGCTCTTTGATAAATGAGGCCCCTGATGTCCATAAATCTAGTCAACATAACATGTGACTTCTAGTTCCACTGAGTGAGTCCAGGATAGAGAGGCAGAGAGACTCTGTTCTAAAGCTATGCTGGCTGTAGAGTAGCACTAAAGAGTAAACACAGAGCACAAATACACACACACACAGTCACACACTCATCTCTCTTTTGGAGATAGGGCCTTAATCAGGGTGTGATCATAACAAGCAGAGACATTTACATACTTCCTGGTCACGTCACATGACCACTGACCCACAAGCCTAGCAAACCAAGAAGAGTAACCATGACGGCAGCAGTCAACCACACACACACCAACTAGTGAAGCATAGGATTCCTCCTCTAGTGTTTGTGTGTGGCAGGGTGTGCAAGCAGGCACACACACACACACACACACACACACACACACAAACACGTGGGCACACGTTTTCCTTGGGTGCTAGAGTATGAACCTGCAGCTTGTCTTTCCATATGGCCAGCCAGAAACACTTAGTTCCAACCAAACACACACACACACACACAAACACACACACACACACACACACACACACACACACACACACACACACAGGCAGTAAGTACCTAAAATAGATCTCATATCACTAGTAAAAACATACTCTTTGGGAGTTGAAATATGAATTCATGTTAATACGAAGATTTTGCATTTTATTATCACAGTGTGCAAAACAACAATCATACTGTACATAGATGAGCAATTTATGCACGACTTAAAACATATTCTGCAGGATCATTGTTTCCATAAACAGTATCTCAATTATTCATCTTGAACAAGTCATGAAATCAAAAGGTTGTCATTATAAAACAGGAGTGTTGTGTTGAATTTATGCTGCAACACAAACATTGAACTAATTGAGATATTCTCAGATATCATACATTATATCATATTTACAGACGTCACACATTAGATCAACCTCAATCATAGATTTAACAAGTCAATTCTCTGCTATTCACAGTGAAAGTCCTTTTACAGCGCAGCACTCTAACAGAACAAGGACGTCCAGTCAAAGGGACAGAACCCTTCATCTCCTCATGACCACAGTGGGGTCATCAATGTCAACATTGACCTGGGACAACCTCTGTATCTGTAGTCATGGTTACAATCAACCACACCCCATCAGGTCACACAGGTGTGTGGGGACAGAACTGTGTTCCATGGAGACCCAGGTGTTCCTCCAGGACACGGGAGGCTACTCTACCAGGCACAGGGTCACTGAGGTGTTAATGTAATTCACCCTAAAAGCTGGGTAGAGGGGCTCAGTGAATGTGGTGTGGAATGTGTACAGGTGGGTCATTGTGTCAGAGGAGATCCTGTAGAAGGAGAGTACGCCAGCTGACCAGTCCAGGAAAACTCCTACTCTGCTGGATACAGGTAACCACTCAGGTAAAATAGTCATTTCTTGATTGTGCCGGACAAAGCCTTTCTTCCCCCACTTCCACATATACCAGGATTTGTCATTGTATCCAAGTCCACAGGCACCACTGCCTCTCTTCCTGCAGATGCTCTTATATGTCACTCCTATCAGAACCACCCCCTTCATATCCATCTCCCAGTAATGGCGTCCAGTCAGACCCTCTCTACACAGCACCTGTCCATGTTCATCAAACCTCTCTGGGTGATCAGGATACAGCTGATCCTCTTTAACCGACTCCACCCTCCTGTTGTCCTCAGACAGAGAGAGCTTTCTGTGTGCTGTGTTTGGGTCCAGACTGAGATCACAGGCATCTACAGATGAGAGGAGAAAGGCTAGTTTACAACCTGTGTTAGAGTGTGTGTGTGTGTGTGTGTGTGTGTGTGTGTGTGTGTGTGTGTGTGTGTGTGTGTTTGTGTGTGTGTGTGTGTGTGTGTGTGTTCCTGGCTATGTTAACATTTTGGAAAATTAAATATGAATTGATCCAGGAACAACAAGGTTAAAGATTAAATCAAGTGTTTTCCACATATCAAGTCAATGGATGGATGTGATTCCCTCAGGTTATTGTTTTGTACATTGACCAAAACAGCTCTTCAAAACAACAACTTACACTTCTTAAGCAGCTGTGGTTTCACCCAGATCTCTTCATTATGGTCCACACTGTGGGAGAGGCAGAGGAAGAGAGTGAAAGACTGATACACACACGCACACACACACACACACACACACACACACACACACACACACACACACGCACACACACAGCCTATGTACTGTATGAAGAGCAGTCTGGACAAGAGACAACTGACAAACAGTGATAACTCAATGTAAGGATCTGTCTGTGTGTGAAGTACTGCTTAAAAGAGTGATGAGGCAGGAGCCAATATCAGGACCCACTGTTCTCAGACTAACATGAGAAATACAGACAATCTGAAAATGGTTACAGCAACAGTAACTGGACTTAAAAACACAGCTCTGCAAAAAATGGCAAAAACATGCATTACTAATCAATACTAACTTGAGTTTCTCCAGCCTTAAGAGTGGATCAGAGAGCAGCTCCACTCCTGAGTCTCCTGGGTGATTGTAGCTCAGGTCCAGTTCTCCCAGGTGGGAGGGGTTTGACCTGAGTGCTGAAGCCAGAGCAGCACAGCCTTCCTCTGTGACTCGACAGAAAGACAGCCTATAGAGAGAGAGGGCATCAGGATATTACAACAGCTCTGCTGCACTCTGCTGGTGAGAGATGGAACTGCATACAATGTGTTTACCAGTATGATGCATGATGTAAAATGAGAGCAAGTGACATAAGAGAAATTGAATAATCTATTATTTGCCAAATAAAGAATAATATATTCTCAGCTACATATCAATGTTTACCTTTTCATCATAAATACATTGATTTGTGGAATTATCAACATATTTATCTCTCATTGGTGAGTTATGTTTCTAATAACTGACCTCAGTATCTTCAGTCTACAGTTGGGACTCTTCAGACCATCAGAGAGCAGCTTCACTACTGAGTCCTGCAGGTCATTGTGACTGAGGTCCAGCTCTGTCAGGTGGGAGGGGTTTGAGCTGAGGGTTGAAGCCAACTCCTCACAACTGTTCTCTGTCAGGAAACAGTTGTCCAGCCTAAATAGGAGATGCAAATACATGACAACATGCTGAGCAACAAGTAGACTAGAGAATAGTCTACACAGAGAAAAGTAAAGTTAAAGTTAATGACAACATAGTGACTCACAGGCTAGAAGTCATGGAGAGAGTTGGTTGAGCCACACGTTAGTCAGTGTGTAGTAACAGAGAACATGTCTTAGATCTACTGTATCTCCATTATGGTGAGATGTTCATAGAACAGCTTTCTAGAAGCTTTGTAGAACAGAGGTTTGTAGAACAGTTTACAACATGGTGGAGTTACTGTATAGTGCTGAGTTGCATATTCTCCTTTTACTTAAATGCATGTTATTTGCTATTAGTGACAAATAAAAAATGTATTCTCCTCATTACGTCCACACTCAACTTCCCTGAACTAATAAATGATCTAGCCCAGGAGATCAAACGTGGTTTAGGTGTAATATTGGACAATATCATGCTAGGATGCTTACTTTACTCAGATTATACAATCCTCCTGGCAAAGTTGGGAGACTCAATGCAGAAGATGCTAAGTATTAGCCTCTGGTGCTCTAAATGGAGGATTATGATCAACTAAGTAAAACTCAGATCATGCACTTCAGAAAAAGGCTACTGTAAGATCTGCACAGAATTTCTTATTTGGAGCATTGCTTCTGGAATATACTGATTCATATCAACACTTTACTCTGGATAAATTCCTGTCCTATGAAATTGGGTTTGAAATACTGGCAGACTCAGCAGGGACATTGAGAGACATTGGCAATTCCACATACAGCTTGAAGCGTGTGTCAAATTCTTAGTTGTGCAGTTGGAGTATGGGGTTACAAGGATGCCAAAAAAGTTAATTCTATCTTGAATAGAGGCATACAATGTTTCCGTGGTGTACATGCATTTGCTCCTAGTCTTGCAATACAGGGATATATGGATTGTCATCATGTGAAGACTCTTGTAAAGGTACTGACCTCAGTGTCTCCATTTTACAGTGTGGATCTGTCAGGGCAGAGAAGAGGACCTTCAGGCCACCATCATCATCATACCATGTAATGTTCTTCAGGTGCAGCTCTCTCAGGGGACAGTCTGGTGACTGGAGGGTGGAGGCCAGTGACTTACCCACCTCGGGGCTGAGCAACACGTTAGTCAGTCTGTAGAAACAGAGAACATTTCCTTCATGAGCTGGAGTGTGGTGTAGTGGTTAAGACTGATGACTGTAGATATCTTGGCAGAAATGGTTCAAATGCCATCTCTCTCTCTCTACTGTGTGTCTCCTGTCACCAAACCCACTCCCTTTGGTGCATCACTAAAATGAAATGACACCCGTCTGAAATCCCACGAGATTTCCAACAGGATTTCCCTGTCAAATACCACAATGGTGAAATACCGCGGGATGGATCATTTCTAACTACCCCCAACTGTACTAAAAAGCTAACAGTATTAATAATGTATGTTAACCATTTAGACATTCAAATAATCTCAGCATCTCTCCCACCTGCGGTGTCCAATACATCCGAGGGTCTGTGAGTGGCCAGAAAATTAACTGAACTGAAAAAAGTCATCATACAAACATGCCCTGAACTATAGTCTGCTCTAACCCTGGTTAGTAGAGTACAGTATGTTCACTATTTTGACAACATGTCCCTCAAAACGATTACACTAGTCTTCCTGACTGAAATATACAATCCCTACAGATGTGATGGGAGTGTGTTTAGTGATACTGCATCAGTCAGCTGAGTTGAATATTCACATAAATGGTTAGTCACAAGTCAATAGTAACAATGTATGTTAAACATTAAAACATTCAAATATTCTCCCCACCTCTCCCACCTGGTGTGTCCCATATATCTGAGGGTCAGTGAGTCACCAGAAAATCAACTGAACTGAAAAAAGACTGCATATGAACATGCTCTAAGAGTGACAATGTGAGACTAACAGACTGTCCAACCATGTGTCCATTTTAGGGTTGTCACCTATAAAAACACCTATAAAAGACCTCAGTGTCTCCAGTTTACAGTGTGGACCTCTCAGGGCAGCGAAAGTAACACTCAGGTCATCATCATCGTCATCATCATCATCATCATCTGCATCTTCTTCATCATCATCATCATCATCCAGCATAGTCTTTACAAAGATACTAATGTTCTTCAGGTGCAGCTCTCTCAGAGGACAGTCTGGTGTCTGGAGGGTGGAGGCCAGTGATTCACAGTCCTCAAGGCTGAGCTTCATGTCAGTCAGTCTGTAGAAACAGAGAACATGTCCTTCATGAGCTGGAGTTTGGTGTAGTGGTTAGGATTGTTGACTGTAGGTCTCTTGGCAGCCATGGTTCAAATCCCATCTCTATCTCTTTCACAGACCTACTGTATGTTTCATGTTACTTCAGCTACTCCCTTCCTACTGTCTAGAGGAAACACATTTCCAGACCAGAAAAGCAACAGAGCTGAAAAACACTATCCTTTAAAATGATCACACCATGTCTGTAGATCCATAAAAAACAATATAAAAACCATCGAAACCATGGACAATTAAATTATCATCATGCAATAACATCAACATTAGGCCTGAGTTATTCATACTAGTGTGATGTGTGTGAGTTTGACATCAATACTTACATTGCCCTTCTGCATTTCCTCACAGCTGGGATCAGTCTGTTATGCACTGTCTTGGCTATGTTGTATTTCCTCTGGTCCATCTCATCCAGCACACCCTGTGACATCAGAAGTGCGTTGGCCAGTGCTGAGCAGTGATCTCCTGAGAGAGCTTGTTCATCTCGATCTGGTGACATGAGGAACTTGTGAATGTCTTCATGTACTGCACTGTCTTTCATCTCAGTCAAGCAGAGGATGAGATTGATGTAACTATCAGGTGAGAGGTTCTCCACATCTGGTTTCCTAAGGTATTTCTTCATCTCCTCAACAGTCTCTGAGCTGCTCTCTGTCTGTGGCAGAAGGCCTTGTAAGCGAGTCTGGTTGGGCTCCAGTGAGATGCCAAGCAGGAAGCGGAGGAACAGGTCCAGATGTCCATTCTCACTCTGTAGAGCTTCGTCCACAACTTTCTTCAGCACCTCATGCAGGGGCAGCTCTGTCGACACATTCTCCAGGAGAGACTCCAGTGAACTGATGTTCTTGGTCACACAGCAGTAGAACACATAGACAGCAGCAAGGAACTCCTGAAAGCTCAGGTGCACAAAGCTGTACACTTTCTTATCATACAGCCCATCCTCTTTCTTTAGTATTTCTGTGCACAATCCACTTTCCACTGCTGCTTTATTGAAATCAATTCCACAGTTGTTCAGGTCTTCTTCAGAGAATATGAGATTTCCCTTCAGCAGCTGTTGGAATGCCAGCTGGGCCAGTTTCAGAATGTCGCTGTCTCTTGATTTCAGGATCTTCTGTCTAGACTGATCTTTCTCGTTTCTCTCTTCATACTTTCCAAGTGCCACCCCTGTTTGAGTGATCAGGAAGTGAATGTACATCTCAGTCAGAGATGTAGGGATCTCTCCTTTCTTGTTTTTACTCAGCATAGGTGCTAGAACCTTGGCAGTGATGTAACACATGATAGGTATGTAACACATGATGTAGAGACTTCTGTTTTTCTTGATGTGATCGATGATTTTGTTGGCTAGTTCCTCATCTTCACTGAACTGCTTCCTGAAGTACTTCTCCTTCTGTTGGTCTGTGAACCCTCGTACTTCTGTCATCTGGTCAATGCACTGGCGTTCAATCTTATTGGCTGCTGCAGGTCGAGTGGTTATCCAGAGGAGAGCAGAGGGAAACAGATGTCCCTTGATGAGGTTTGTCAGCAGCATGTCCAGTGATGATGTCTCTGTTACATCATTCAACCTCTTGTTTCTGAAACTGAATGTAAGTTTGCTTTCATCCAGTCCATCAAAGATGAACAGAACTTTAGAGGATGCAAACATGCTTGCGTCTGCTTTCTCTTTCAGTTCAGGGTGAAAGTAACACAGAAGGTCATGCAGACTGTACTGCTCATCCTGGATCAAATTCAGCTCTCTGAATGGAAGCACAAAGATGAAATCTATATCCTGATTGGCTTTCCCTTCTGCCCAGTCAAGGATGAACTTCTGCACTGAGACTGTCTTTCCTATACCCGCCATGCCTTTCGTCATCAGAGTTCTGATGGATTCTTCTTGTTCAGGACGGGGTTTGAAGATGTCATTACAGTTGATAGAAGTAACTGATGATTTTTGGAGTGATTCAATCCGCCTGATCTCATGTTCTGTATTAACTTCTTTACTCTCTCCATCAGTGATGTAGAGCTCTGTGTAGATGCTGTTGAGGAGAGTTTTTCTGTCTTCTGTAGTCCCCTCAGACATTAATCTGAAACTTTTCTTCAAACTGTCTTGAAGTTTGTCTTTAACTCTTTTTTGGTTCAGCAAAGGGGAGAATGGGAGAAAGTGAAAATGTAGAGTGAGACATGAAGAATAAAAAGCATAAAACAACATCCAGTACAATCACAATCCTTATACAGTACCAGTGTATAGATCTGTGAAACGCAATGGACCCTTCTAACAAAAACATTCTCCTGATTTTACATATCTCACCTTTGTTTGGTGGCACTGCATGGTGTGGCTGTGGCTACGCCCTCTGAAATTATAAGGAAAAACAAGACCCATGATGTCCAAGACCAGGACGATACTGTCCTACAGAACCTCAGGGATGATAAAGGACGATACTGTCCTACAGAACCTCAGGGATGATAAAGGACGATACTGTCCTACAGAACCTCAGGGATGATGAAAAAGGATGATACTGTCCTACAGAACCTCAGGGATGATAAAGGATGATACTGTCCTACAGAAACTCAGGGATGATAAAGGATGATACTGTCCTACAGAACCTCAGGGATGATAAAGGATGATTGTGTTCTTGTAGCAGTATGACCTTCTGAAGGGGACAACAGTGCAACTGTAGCACACAGACAGAAGCGTGGGATGAAGGTTTCACCTTTTCTCTGAGCCTCCACAACGGGTAGAGTTGTAAAGTTGTGGAACAAACACACACACATGCGCGCGCGTACACACACACACACACACAGTTTACTATAGATTATCAGGCTAACTTGGTAGAGCTCCGGTGCAGTAGGTTCTCCATATGTTGTCTCTTAGATAGTTTGGAGTTCATTTTTGTTATGGTGCAGTTATAAAAAAGAATAAGAAACACAACTTATTTGATTGTGACAAGATTAAATAAACATAATCTAACAACAGAGCTTACCAAGGTCCTGGAGTAAATGAGGCTCTTTCTCCTGGAGGATCCTGTAGAAGGCTGATTTGACCTTGACTCCCCCGGATTTTAAGGCGTTGTCCAGCTCCCTCATCTTCTTCTGTCTGGTCGGGGCAGCTTGGATGTCAGAGTTGAGCTCATCAGGGATCATACCCTTCTGGTGCAGTTCATCTGCTATGGGCATCACCTCAGCAACCCTCTGAATGAGCTTAGACCGATGTGTGTCCACAAACTTTGCCTCTAGAGAAGAGAAATACACACAAACACACAGAGAGAGAAGAGAATGGTAAACTGGTAGCTTGCACTTCTAAACATGTCCAGTGTTCCACCTCAGTACAGAAATACAGCCTCACCTCTGTCTTCTCTTGTCCTCTCTGTCTCACTCTGTCCATCATGAGAGGTGGAGGGCCTGAGGAAGGAGAACAAATGAAAGAAAGAAATTACCGTATTGTCCCGAATATAAGACAATATTTTTTTCCTAGAAAAACATCTGAAAAAAAGGTGTCGTCTTATATTCGGGGTCTAGACTTTTAAATGTAATTATACATTCACAACAGCAGATGGCGCTGTTTCCCCAAGCAAGCCACCGCTTTTCTCCCTCAAGGCACAACACACAGCGACGGGTGGCTGGCTGTAGAGACGGAAAGACGTGGTATATAGTTGCATAGGCGATTTTACCCTCTGAGAGTGGGGGGGGGCAACATTTTGACGTGAGAAAAAAACAAAACAGTTCTGCCGTCCCGTCCCGTCTATTTACAAAGAATGCTTGTTGTGAACAGCATGCTAATAAGAAATCCATATGACAATTCAATATGCACAACGCATCAAACTTCATTAAACACCTAAAGATATTCGGATTATGATACATTTCACAGGAGAGCATACTGAGACTGGTAAGATTATCCACACCCTGGAACTACAACCCAGGAGCAATGTTGACACTGCCCCCTATATCCACATCCTGGTACTACAACCCAGGAGCAATGTTGACACTGCCCCCTATATTCACACTCTGGTACTGCAACACAGGGGCAACATCAACAAGATATAATCTGACTGATAACAACTGAACTCACCTTGAGTTTCTCTGGTCATTAGATGCTGCTCCACTGTTGTCCTCCTCTGTCTTCCCCCCTGCTTTTCTCTTCTCTTTTGCCTTCCCATCTTGTTTTTTCTTCTTTGTCTCTCCCTCTTTTCTTTTCTCTACCTCCCTCTTTTCTATCTCTTCCAGACTTCTTCTGCGGGCTGTGGAAATGATGATGTTTTCTCTTCTCTGTTCAGTCCTCCGTTGAGAGTCCCTCTCCTCACTCCGATATTTGGAAGTATTTCTCCCCATGGTCTGATCTCCTCAGTCCTTACACCATGCATTTAATTTAGTTGACTTGTTTGTCACTCATGCCTAATTCCTTCACCTGACAAGAGTTAACTGGATTCTGAACAGACTGGATTCTGTAAGAGACATTCACAGGTGTTTTAAAAAGCCCTGAAGCCCTGATGTCCATAAATGTAGTCAACATAACATGTGACTTCTAGTTCCACTGAGTGAGTCCAGGATAGAGAGGCAGAGAGACTCTGTTCTAAAGCTATGCTGGCTGTAGAGTAGCACTAAAGAGTAAACACAGAGCACAAATACACACACACACAGTCACACTCTTCTCTCTTTTGGAGATAATAATCAGGGTGTGATCATAACAAGCAGAGACATTTACATGCAGCCATTTAGCAGATGTGAACACATTAGTCTCTAACATCTTAGAGTGTATAGGAAGGAATGTCTATGATGTAAATGATATTGTCATGTGAATATTTAGTGTATATAAATGCAGGATTCTCACCTGACTGCTGCAGATTCAAGGTTGTCTCTTCAAATGTCTGAATCTTTCTGAGAACAAGGAAATTATTTACATAAAAATAGACTCACCTGTCTAAGAAGGGACTTCAGACATACATATTTGTGCTTATCTATGTTTGTGGGTGTGTGCATGTGTCTTTAACAACACACAAGGAGAGAGAGAGAGAGAGAGAGAGAGAGAGAGATACTTCCTGTTCACTGTCACTCAACAACACATTCTAATTCCAATAGAACTTTCTAATGCAAATGTAACAATCCACAATGTCACACCAGCTTCCTTTCTCTGCATATTCATGACGTTTACAAAACATTATACACAAACATTTACTGACCAACACATGTACCATTCATTTAGAACATGTTCAAACTTAAATAATTGTATCCAGTGGGATGAAATGGTTGTATTCTTCCACACGTAGTCTCATAGGATCTACCTCCATATGAATCATTATTCTAAATACTAAAACTGACTTCTGGTAATGAAACGCTCAGCAGACTTCCAGCTACACCATTCTAGCCTCTGATCTGATCTGAGTTCTGTTCAACCAAGAACACACACAGGGGTGTACTGAACTAAGAACGTTCCAGAAACAATGTTCAACAAAATAGATATACCAGTATATGTGTATATATGCAAATATTTAAGATTCTCACGTCTGCTGCAGAAACAAGGTTGTTTCTTCAACTCTCTGGCAAGGAGTGTCATTACACTCGTATAAACACGCTTTGGAGGGAAAAACACGTTACGTAATGCTACATTTGTGTGTGTGTGTGTGTGTGTGTGTGTGTGTAGGATCAGACTTCCACTAGTATGTGTGAATATGTCTCTTAGACCATCATTATAGCAAGAGGCAGCCCACTGATGATGCAGGGTCTTTTTCTCATTTGAAACCCATTTGTCTGTGATCTGATCTTTTTAGTGTAGTGTAGTACACTTGTAGTGTAGTGTACAAATTTAGTGTAGAAATGTAGGATTCTCACCTGACTGCTGTAGATTCAAGGTTGTCTCGTCAACTGTCTGAATCTCTCTGAGAACAAGGAAATGATTTTCACAACTGACTAAGGACACGCACGCGCGCGCACGCACACACACACACACACACACACACACACACACACACACACACACACACACACACACACACTCACCCTCTAGCACTGTAGAGCAGCTAAATCCACAACAAGTCACTACTAGCTTCAGATCTCTGTGCCGATGCCCTCACATGACCTCTCTATACGGGTCCAGACTGGTTTCTACCACTACTGGTTCTGCCCAACGGCCATCAGCCAATCCTCCTGTCTTCTATTGAATCAGTATTGAAAGTGCATTTTATTTTTTTCATTACGGGACAATCCTGTATTAACGACGACTTGCATATCCACCCAAAATACTAGGCTTGTGTATGGAATGAAAAAGACTTAAACTAAGGACATTTTCTCTACAATTTTAGTTTATTTTAATTAGTTTTGTAAACACACAATACAGTTTTAGTTAGTTATCGTTTTTTTGTAAAGCCTAGTTTTTATTTTTATTTCAGTTAACTAAAATGTTTTTTCACACCTAGTTTTCGTTTTTTAGTTAGTTTTCGTTAACTATAATAACCTTGGTGTGTAGTAACAGAGAACATGTCGTTCATGTGTTCAGATGAAGCAGTGTTTTAGTCCTGAGCCCTATGTTACGTCCTTCCTAACTACTGTAGGAGCCAGAGATCAGCCAGAGATCAGTGGTGCTCAGCTGAGAACTGGTATCCTTCCCCTTTCTATTGAAGTAGGTCGGTTCACAGCGAAGCCAGAAGAGAACAGGATATGCTCATGCAGTATGTGGGCTGTGATCTAAAAGATGTTGAAAGTTAATTTAATTTCATGTTTTATCGTGCATTATATTATGATTTGAGGATTCCCTTGTTTGATGAAATGCAAAAGCAAGACGTATTTAAGATTGCCCGTTGTATTTATAAGGCCTGGATTAGAGTTTTTCTGTTTTTAGTGTCGTATATTTTTATACTGTATCATACTGTATTGCATCAATACATCTGTATTACTCTCATGTAGTAATCATTTTAGTAGAATAATGAATAAACTTCACTTTAGTAGGAATTGTGTTAACCTAAGTAGTTGAACATGAGTTATAGCAGTTGTCCTATCCTGAGTCAGTATTTCTGTCCTGAGTCCATAAAATAGTGCCTTTGAAGTCAGTTAGCCCACAGTTATGATCCTAGGAGGACAGGAGGAAGCTCCTAGGGTCCAGGGGGGAGGAGACCAGCTGACACCTTGACCAGTCAGAACATCAGTTGAACCGTTTGTGACTATATTTGTGTTAATGAACATTCCTTGTATGCTAATTTGTTTGTCATGTGATTCCTGGCCTGAAGCCAGATATAAGCTTGGCACCTCATGAGAACGTCAGTATTTGCCTAGAGATTCGGCCCTGTGTTAGGCATGCTCAATAAATTGATGATTAGACGTTTTTGGCCTCCTTGAAGTTCTGTTCCATACGAAGATGATGCTTTTGAAATACACTGCATTAGTTAAGATATGTCAGGCTCTCCTGACATGATGTGTGAGTTCCAGTGCCGGGTAAGCTACTTTCAAAATGTAACTATTACACATTACGAGTTAGATTCATTTGAGAGTAATTCATTTCTTTACAAGATTACATTTTAAACAATCCTGGACATATGTGAGTATGAAAATAAAAGTATACATACAGCAAACCAATATTTTACGAGCTAGGCTAGCTTACTTCAATCTTTTACACTTTTTTTTCAAATCTACTGTAGATAATAAACAAACTGAGTGAACACTCATGTAATTATTGGCATCCATGGTTGAACCTAATTGCTGACCTACATCAATATGTAGCCCTACAAAAACCTGGCTAGATAGGAAACCTGTTACAAAGGCTGATAAATGGTAAATGGACTGCACTTATACAGCGCTTTTATCCACAGCACTTCACAATGGCCTCTCATTCACACACCAATGGTGGCAGCTGTCATGCAAGATTCTAGCCTGCTCACTGGGAGCAATTTGGGGTGCAGTGTCTTGCTCAAGAACACTTCGATATGTGGACAGGAAGAGGAGCCGGGATTTGAACCGCCGACCCTGCAGTCATTGGATGACCCACTCTACCACTTGAGCCACAAGTGAAGCTACTTAGCCTAACCTATACCTAGGGCTCTGGAGGGCTAGTATTATCATACAAACATGCTCTAAGGGTGACAATGTGAGACCAACAGACTGTCCAGCCATGTGTCCATTTTAGGGTTGTCATCATGTAAAAACTCCTGTAAAGGTACTGACCTCAGTGTCTCCAGTTTACAGTGTGGACCTCTCAGGGCAGAGAAGAGGACCTTCAGGCCATCATCATACCATGTAATGTTCTTCAGGTGCAGCTCTATCAGGGGACAGTCTGGTGACTGGAGGGAGGAGGCCAGGGATTCACAGGCCTCATCGGCGAGACACACTTTAGTTAGTCTGTAGAAACAGACATGTCCTTCATGAGATGGAGTGCAGTGTAGAGGTTAGGACCTTTGACTGCTTCTGTAGGTCTGTTGGCAACCAGGGTTCAAATTCCATCTCTATCTCTTTCACAGACCTACTGTATGTCTCCTGTCACCCCACCTACTCCCTTCCTACTGTCTAGAGGAAACACATGTCCACTGTCCTTGTAATGGAACATGTCTATTGTGGTGTGGTGCTTGTCAGGTTTGTAGAACAGCTTGTAACATGGTGAAAGGAGTGTCTAAAGACACTGCATCTGTTTACAGAGTCGTTGTTTTTTACAGTATCAGTCAGTTTAATAAAATATTTCCCCATTAAAGTTTAGTAACAAGGTAACAGTGATAATGTATGTTAAACATGAAGACATTCAAATAATCTCTCCATCTCTCCCACCTGGGGCCTCATTTATCAAAGAGCGTGTAAATTCAGGTGTAAAAGAGGGCGTACGACGAAAACGCGGAAAATGCGAAATGTAGCGTACGACGAGAATATTTACACGCTTTTCGGATCTATCAAAAATGTCGTACGCCATTTCCTGCACGAAAAATCCGACGCTGGCGGAGAAGAGAGCGTACGCGCACGCGCCCCGTGTTCCGCCCTCTCCACGCCCACATTCAACCATATATGGTCAAAACTATGACAGCGCACAACGTGGATACCCCGGAAGGAACCGACATAATATAGCGTGGAGCATAGGACAGACAAAGACGTTTATGGAAAAACGCGGAAAGAAGAGAAACTTTTCGGAGACGGAGGTGCATGTGCTTGTTGGTGAGGTCCACGCGAGGAAAGAAAATCATCTTCGGAAGGTAAGCTATTTGTACGAGCCTACATTTGTCTGATTGCTCCTACAGTTTAGGTAGCCTACTGTACGTTTCGTGCATCCTGTATGTGGCGTAGGCTACACGGACATGCTGTATTATGTGGCTGTGAGGAAAGCAAACATTCCACACATTCTATGGTAGGCTATGATGGATTTAGGACCAAAAACAGGGAACGATAACACAGATGACCACTTCATAATGTTAGACCACATTAAACATTTTCCCCTCTGGGAAGACTCATCTAAATCACCCGGTAAATCACACTTAAGCATTTATTTGGCTGCCAACAGAAAAACATATCAATTGAATATGGCTACACAATAAAATGTTTAATGCATAATCAAGTTAACAGACAAACTCAAAGAAAATGACTGAAATTGTTTCTCCAGACTCTGACGTGGGGTGGGACTCAGAGGAGGGGGAGTCTGCAGTGGTCCTTGACCTGATGGTCGTGCCCCCGCCGGTTGCAGCCTCTACATCCAGCGCCACGACCTCCAGTGCCTCCACCTCCAGCGCACCGGCCTCCACCTCCAGTGCCATCTCCAGCGCCTCCGTCTCCGTCTCCACCGCCCACGCCTCCACCTCCGGCTGCCAGCGTCCCTGCCTCAAGGGTCCCTGAGGGCTGGGCTTCCTATCAGACGCTGTGCTGGAGGCTCATGACCCTAGAGGCCCAGAGGGAAATGGCAGAAGGGATTGGGGCAGTTGTGGGGCAGTTGTGCAGCAGTTGGTGGAGGTCACCACACTACACAACCAGAGCCAACAGGACATCCTCACTGCACTTCATTCCCTCACACATGCTGTCACGGACCTCACACTGTCACTCACTACCACACTCACGGACCTCACACAGTCACTCACTACCACACTCAAGGACCTCACACAGTCACTCACTACCACACTCACGGACCTCACACATTCACTCACAAACGCACTCACACACCTCACACAGTCACCCACCAACAGACAATAAAATGGTAGAAATGTGAACCTTACTTGTTTGTGTCTTCATAGCTGGCGCATGACCTCAGTGTGGGCCCTTTGGCCCCGCTGGTAAACCTCATGACGGGGAGGGGGCTGAGGGCTTGGGTCCTCATTTTGTGGTGGGGTCTTGACTGGTTCTCATTCTTATCAGCTTTGAATATACATCTTGGCAAACATAACAGAATGATGTACAAGGAGGGGACAGATACCTAGTGAAAGTACTATTGGTTGCTAGTAAAAATACAATAATGAGGGCTTGGTATAAGGTGGAACCCCCAACCAAGGAGCAGTGGTGGGTGTTGTGGAGGAGATTTATGAGATTTATCTATGCATTGAGGATGCAGGAAGGAAAGTTTGAAGGGAGATGGGAAAAATGGATGGATTATAGAAGGAAGTGTGATGATACCACTAATATTAAAATTGTCATATTTGAGTAAGAAAAAAAAGCTGCATGGATGGAAGTACCCATAAGCTGTTATTGTAAGTTTTTATGTTTTATTGTATTGTCGTTGTATGGATGGAAAATGCTAATAAAGATTAAAGTAAATAAGACAAAGAATATGTATCTTGGCTATGCACACACCAACAAGCCAGCCGTCACGCGCAGCGCCTGCCTCCAGTCTAGCCCCTACCCTGCTGTGCGCCAGGGTGAATGAGTCATGCGTGGAGCCAGGCCACCGTGCCACCGCACAGGAGGACTGTCATTTATATGCTTACCAAACAGCAAACAGGTCCACATGATCACATAATGACAATCTAATTGGTCAATTATTGCCGTTTGATGGAGAGCCTGCATTAGGTGTGTGACATATAGCGCGGAAAGGTTTGGGACAGCGCATAGGTTCAGTTTGGGGAACAAATCCATATCGGACCATGAATGAGCCGGTTAGAGGACACGTCTAATCTTGCATTGCGATATATGTTTGTGCTGAATTGGGCTATTAGCCTACATGATTGTGCGTTCAGAAACTGTCGCTCTTATTCTCTCCATCAAACATTGTAATTCACCGACGCACCACCTGCGTCGCCAGTTCCCCCTGTGTTCAAAAAGGGTGTAGGAAACCGTGTAAATCGGTACGACAACTTGAGAGGTGTCCTACAAAAGCGTGTAGAAAGGCGACTAAATTTTCGCCCTTTCGGCTTGATAGATCGCAATGTGGGGGGGGGGAAATGGCGTACGCCTGAAATCGCGAAAAAGACCGTGTAAAATATGGCGTACCTCAATGATAAATGAGGCCCCTGGTCTCCTCCTGTCACCTCTCCTCCACTGTGGTGTCCATTTTCATCTCCTGTCCACAAAAAACATAAACATAAGCAATAAACACACACACACCCACCCACATACCCACCCATCCATCCATCCATCCACATTATTTTTTAAACTTGCCAGGATCTAATTAATGTAGTGTCTCTTTGGCTAACATCAGGTATCTCACCTCTCATCTCTATGTCCTCTCCTCCTGTCCCCTCTCTTCCACTCTCTTGTACCTCTTGGTTTCCTGTCAACAAATTATATATTTTTAACAGAACATAATCATGCATACTGTGTATATATATATATACACACCTACCTGTCTATTTGTTTATCTATATAAGCGGCACACCTGATTAATAACTTCCATCCAATGGTATAGGACAGGAAATAAGGATGCCTGTAGAATTTCAGGAAGTAGTGGAGCTTGTGCAAAGAGCCTAATTGCTTGGCAACACCAAACGCCCAGTGTTTACATGAGAAAATAAATATGATAGATTTCTTTGTAGAAGCACTGCTCTGTTTGTGCATGTGCGCAGGTACACCGCCTTGCTAATGTTAACTTGGGTCAAGAATAGCCTACACCCCTACTAACACACGCAGGTTGCGCAAACGTTCTACATACGGCCGCTATAGGTGACGATTCATCTGCGCCGCGTGCGGAAATTACGCGGCCATTTACGGAAACGCGAGATCTGCCGTTTAGTAGACGCTACGTTAGAACGACACGTCATTTCGAAGTTGCGGCCGCGTGCAAAGAACGCACGTGATCACGTGGGCAGGAACCTCCGTTATAAACTCACTTGGCTGACACTAGATTAACAGATATTTATATGACTTGGTCTGCACGTCTTTTTCGCACGGTGCAAATATGGTGCGGCCGCGTGCAAAAAACGTGGGCAGGAACTTCCGTAATAAACTCACTTGGCTGACACTAGATTTACAGGTATTTATATGACTTGGTCTGCACGTCTTTTTCGCACGGTGCAAATATGGTGCGGCCGCGTGCAAAAAACGTGGGCAGGAACTTCCGTAATAAACTCACTTGGCTGACACTAGATTTACAGGTATTTATATGACTTGGTCTGCACGTCTTTTTCGCACGGTGCAAATATGGTGCGGCCGCGTGCAAAAAACGTGGGCAGGAACTTCCGTAATAAACTCACTTGGCTGACACTAGATTTACAGGTATTTATATGACTTGGTCTGCACGTCTTTTTCGCACGGTGCAAATATGGTCACTTACTGACCACTGGCTATATTTAGCATTTGCAGTACCACTGGCTATATTTAGCATTTGCAGTACCACTGGCTATATTTAGCATTTACCAGTACAAAAACGAATTAATGCTATATGGGGATATAGCAGCAAGCATTATGATACAAACCAATATAAGACTGAACAGTTTAGAACATTTTATTACACAAAGTACATTACAAATTAAAAGTATACATATTTACAAGGATGAGGTTTACGGTCTGTCACATTACGCATAGCCAGAAAAGCAAAAAAAAGCATGTACAAGCTCTGGCTAGCAACCCATTATCTGACAATTGCAAAAGTTCTAAAAACAAAAATGAAACAGTGCGCATTCTGTGGCAGGCAGACCGGGAACAGACCGTTGTATCACACAAAAAAAAGGTTAAAATTTACAAAAACTATTTACAAAAAAGGCATCCATCCTGGCAGGCTGGAAAGGCAGGTTTAGGGAGACGGGCTGGGGGTCACCCACATCTGAATCGAGGGTCTGGGCAGAAGAGGTCATCCTCATCTGAATACTCCACTGTGGTCAGGGCTGGAGCTGCGGTCAGGGGCTGGGCTGGGGAGGTCAGCTGGGCTGGAGCAGATGCCTAAGGACATAATGAAATGGCTGTAAAAGCAAGTTGCATACGTTCATTGGAAGCGTGCCATGTCACTGGATACGAGAAAATTAACTGCCTGACACAAAAAGGGAATGGTTTCAATGCACATGGCATGAAGCAAAGACAATGTATTATTTTGCGAAAATATGAACAATCCCTTACCTAATATGACATTGTAGAGGGTCATATTCTTCAGAGGCTTCTTCCCCCTCTTCCCATGGACGCTGTAGACACACCACACTCTGTGTATGGCAATGGCTGACAGCACCCGCCGGACCACATCTGGCAGATCTTTGCCGCCAATGGAACTCAGATATCGTGTCTGCAAAACATAAAGACAATCATTTACTTTTACATTTCCTTAACACTTCCCTGCAAAAATAAGGAACAAAGTTCTGCCCTGAAGTTACTCACCATCTTCCTTTGATGATCCTTGTCCTTCAGCTGCTCCTCCAAGACCAGCAGCTCCTCCTCCGTTTTAGCAGGGTGCTGGTCATCCAGTACTGCTCCCCGATAGCTGTCTGCAGACTCGCCGGACAGTCTTTGCTCCAGTCTCTGCTCCAGCCTCATCATTGTCTGTGCCATCTCCCTCAGACTCTGCATGACGCTGGAGAACTGCTGACACATCATCCTCTGGAAGTCTGGATATTAAACACAGATGTGGCTATAAGTAATTGTACGGTCCCATAATGGATATTCAGCTCAAAGTATATCCCTACATGCAGCATGAAGTAGTTCACAAAATTCAGCATACCAGCATCTGCAGAGCTTGATGGCAACACTGCTGGAGCTGTTGGTCTCACAGGCGATGGCATCAGAGAACTACCTGAAAACCAGAGGATAAAGGGATGAGCAGGAAACTATGGTGCTGGCGGCGTAGTGATTCTGGCATAAGGGGAAGAATCAACTCGACATGAGACATCTCAGACCCTGACCTGGTCTGGCCGGGGTGCTAATCGCTGATGCATGCTGCTCGTGCCTGGACGTCTGAAGGGCTGAAGGGCCTGGGCTCACAGCGCCTTGGCTCAAAGGACCCGGGCGATGAACATCTACTGCCGAGTAGTGAGATGTGAGATGAGCGAATTAGTGAACTGAGTACATGAGTCTTCAGAAAGTCCTGAGTTAACTGTAAGTGTGCAAATATGCATAGACATTTCACCAACACAAACATGCATGGATACCTGCATTGATAACTGGCAGAGCAGGCCTTCCGGCTCTGGCACCTGGCATAGCTGGTCTGGTCTGAGTTCTGCCGACCGGCTGCCTGGGCACTGGAACATATAGTAGAGGTAAATTAGCTCAGATTAGTCAACTCAAGTAGTACTCTTTTGGGACTGTTGAATGCACTTTATTATATTACCTTCGTCACTGGAGTCATAGCGTGTGTTGCGCTGTCTCTTCCTTGTGTCTTGGGAGTTAATCCATTGATGACTGCTGCTCAAACACCTTCGCCAAGGCACTGGCTACTTCATAATGCTCTGTGTGTTCCTCAGCAGAGACAGAGGTTGTCATGGCTCCTCTTGATGTGCTTGTGGAGGTAGATCTGGGAGGTATAGGAGAATGGGCACTCAGAGCAGGAGAACACCCAAGTCTTGCACAACTCTAACATCACAGCTAGGAGAGCGAATGAGAGAGACCATTAAAAAGGATTATCTCACCTGTAGTACAAGTTCAAATATAGAGTGATTATACGTCATTGTAAATGAGAGCTTACTCTCAATTGATTCACGAGGTTAAATAAAGATTGAATGAATATGTAGCTAGTGGGGGGTTACAACCACACAACTGTGGAGAGAGAATGAGACACTTGGTTCCCTCCTCTACTGGTGTTCATGGCCATGGCCACACACCTGGAATACTCCAACCCTGATTTAAAGGCATAAAAGTGGGGAACACATTCTTGAGACGGTTCCTAAAACTGGAGGGAAAAAAAACGGGAAAATGATCTTCCCTCTCCTCATCACTCACTTCTGCATGGGGCTGAGCTCTACCCTGTCAGCAGTGGCAATACATGGGATAGCGGCTCAGCACACAGGCGAACTGCACAGAGAGGAAGGAGGAGAGAGAAAACCAACAACAAAAAAGGCAAGAAGGGTTAATAACTGAGCGAATCTTGCAAGTTTGCACTACAGGGAAGCAATTGCTCAATTTCCCTGATATTGTGGCGTCACTGGCATCAGTGATGCGTCTTATGAATCTCACATGTCTACCGCTAACATTAACTCAATATCAATATCCCCATTTGTTTATCCCGTCTATGGAAACGTATGTGCATTTGTACTTATGTGTGCCTGCCTTTATTGATGATCAGGTGTTTCTCCACCTAAGGGCTGGCCAGACAGAACCATCAGAGACCATTGGGCTGAGCTGAGGAGAGAGCGACATGTTAGAGTGTATGTGTGCATATGTATATGGTGCTCTTCTGTTAATACTCATGAGGGCATTCAACTGAACAAGACTCACAGAGCCTGTGGTGCTGTCCCAGGACTGCCCCTGGCCACGCCTGTCCCTGTCTTAGCGCCTCTATTAGTAGTCCACATCATGAGTACCTATTATGCAAAATTTGGATTTGTATGTGAGTGAAAACGTAGTACACAATTCTTTACCCGTTTGACAGAATGAGCAACCATTTCAACAGTTAAGAGTAACATGAAATCCACCAAGATGGCTGCTGTAACCAAATGAGCCAAGATGGCTGCTATAACAAATCCTGCTAGCTAGCCTAGCTCCGTTGTTGGGGCTTCTAGTATTCTGTTAACGTTAACTTCGGAAAAATGAATGCCTAAAAACAAACACATACTAACGGTGTCGTGGGTTAATGCGAAATCAATGAGTAAGCTAATTATCGCATTTTATTCCAAGCGATGAAACAGTACGAACGTGCAGGAGCTCGCGCAAGCCTGCTAGACTCGAGAAGACTCCACCATTGCCCGAAAAAGGCTAATCACGTTAGCTGGCTAGCTAGTTAGCTAACATTGGAAAGAGAGCATCTGCATATAGATAATCATTACAAAAGGGTAGCTTGCACATAACGTTGGTGTTTTATCTGGGACGATACCAAAATACATAGTATGTATGTATACATACTAATGTATACATTGAAATTGAGATACTTACAGGATCTGTGTTGTCGCGTGGACAAAGACAGCGTGTTGGTCTTTCTCAATCGCTTCTGTTTCAAACGGGGCGGAAGTTTAACCCGTCCTCGTTCTTCTTCTCCTTCGCTGGGTTTAGTGGCGGATCGCAAACAACTTTAATGTGCATACAGCCACCTACTATACCAGAGTGTGTAACTTGTTTGTCTAGTTCTTCAATTGTGTCACCTAAGAAAGTAGCCCAATGCCTTGCATTCTACGTTCACTGCTCAGCGTTCATTGCTCACATTTAGGTTGCAAAATGAGGACTTTATTCATAGGCATATTTTTTATCATTATTTTTATTAGGCCTAGACTGCAAATCTTTAGTGTTAATATTAACTGTAAATGAGAAATTACACACAAAACAGACATGCAGGATTTCTCCTCATTATTACAATTCTGTAACTGTATGACTTCAAAATTTATTTTAAAACCTAAGTAATTTACAAATGTTCTGACCCACTGTGACACATTTCCAATAAAGCCAGATTGGGACTGTGATCTAACCACATTGTCACGTTATTTAATTACATCGTAGTTACGGATTTAAGCATCAGTGGCGGCTACGTTCCCTTACAGTGTACTTGAGGACGGCTATTTTGGTTATTTTGCGACTGAAAAGGCAAGTGTCAGCTAGGTGTCAGCTAGGTCCGCTGCTGGTGACGTCGCAAAGTTACCACAATTACCAATGTGTCCCGTCAGTTTTACGTACTGTGTTAGTAGGGACCTAGCTAGCCACGTTGTGACGGCTAGGATCATGGATGTATTCACTAACTTAGCTATTTAGATAACGTTAGGCATCTCAGCATCTTCGTCTACGTTCTTAAATGTGAGCATTTAGGCGCTGTCAATGTTATAACTAATTGAAAATACGTTAAAATAACTGCTTATTGTTATGTTACTTGTGTCAATCTCCCTTACCTCGAAAGACGTCCAATCTGTTCGCTTGATCGTCCGCAGCTGACACTTATTAATGACAAATTAGCTTTGCGTCTCACACCCCTTCTCCTAAGAGAAAGGAGATTCGGCAAATAAAAAGTGATTGACAACCGTTTCAGGCGAAATGAGTTTTTGATTGACAAGACGATTGTCAGCCTCTGATTGGCCAAAGTAGAAATTGATTGACAGTTGACCCGCCCCCTCGAAGTCTCCGGGCCTGCAGAGATACCCTTATGGCCACGCCCCCTGCTATCCTTCCTCTCACTATCCCCATAGATAGGTCAGTAGTGGACTCACTAGCCCCATGGAAATTGTCATTAAAAGAGTTCAAATTTCCCCAAGTCCTGTTTAGATAAAAAAGTTTATTGTAAACATAAAACATCACAGTTTTTCAGCAGGTTGTCAACTACTATACGTCGGGCTCTGTCTCCTGCGTTGTTGCCCAGGCGTAGCCCGCGGCAGTTGTATGATCCAACCCGCATAAAGTTTAAAGTATCGTGGGCTCCTTTCAAATCCTACTGGCCTACGAGTATAGTCTTCAAAATAACAAAACGCCCTTGAATATGAATGATTCATAGAGAGCGATTACCCTTATTTAATATCGCCAATAATGCCTATCCATCTCTATCAAAAACGTGGACAATTAACGACTGCAGCGCTGAGTGACATCACTACGGACACTATGCTTTCTGTTGTTATCCGACCAGCGCTCCTATTTAATTCTGAATGTCGGAGTGTATTAAATAAGGGGTATCGTTGGGTCTTAAAGGAAAATGCTCGTTTTTGACAACCTGGACCTTATTTACGACATATTATAAGAAGTTTGACTCACCGAGATCACTTTTGTGTTGTTCGGAGGCCTGTAGAAGAAATTTAAAATCCAGCGCGAGCCAGTATATCCATGTAATGGCGGCGCACGGGGCACTGAGAATGCAGTTTCTCAAAATCCATTTTCGGCCGCTAAACGGTTGTTTTCATCAATCAGATTTGATGAATCGACAGTTGAGATTCCTCAACGCAAGCCATTGTTTCGGTTTTCAAATACGTGGTCTGTAGCCTCTGTAATATGATCTTTACACGCCTCTCCCCCACTTGCTCCAGCACGCATGCGCACAGGCCAGCGCGCTGACTGGCTATTCTCCCTCACATTCTCTGCGCTACGATCGGATTGTTGCTGACGAATGACGACGACAATATTCTCGGAACCAACAACGATCGTAGCGCAGAGAATGTGAGGGAGAATAGCCAGTCTGCGCGCTGGCCTGTGCGCATGCGTGCTGGAGCAAGTGGGGGAGAGGTGTGTAAAGATCATATTACAGAGGCTACAGACCACGTATTTGAAAACCGAAACAATGGCTCGCGTTGAGGAATCTCAACTGTCGATTCATCAAATCTGATTGATGAAAACAACCGTTTAGCGGCCGAAAATGGATTTTGAGAAACTGCATTCTCAGTGCCCCGTGCGCCGCCATTACATGGATATACTGGCTCGCGCTGGATTTTAAATTTCTTCTACAGGCCTCCGAACAACACAAAAGTGATCTCGTGTCGTAAATAAGGTCCAGGTTGTCAAAAACGAGCATTTTCCTTTAAGCAAAAAGAAAATAGCTTAAATCTATTTAAATCTAGCCCTACATTTATTTCAATTATAGCCGCCTGGACTAGCCGTCAAGTCACAGTGTTCTATCCGCTCTGTGACATCACGGGCACTACAGCGTAACGTGCACACGTCACAGCGGCAAGGTACATATCTGGACTAGCCGTCCAATCACAGTGTTCTATCCGGTCTGTGACATCACGGGCACTACGGCGTAACATGTTGACGTCACAGCGGCAAGGTACATATCCTGCTGTAACAAGTGGACAAGCCTCAGTGCGGTGTTCGCGATGAGAAGAGCATGTTGTTAAAGATGTATCTTTGACAATATGTTTGTTAGTGGAATAACTAATGTTTTTAAAACCCGAGAGAGGGTGCCGGGTGGACATGTACACCATGGTCCTAAGGCGACGCCCTCTCAGACAACCCCGTTGGATCTTGATCTGACATTCGTCTGCATGGCAGTTTTGTTCGCTCTCTCTGTGAACCTGGTCTTTTTTTGGCTATTAGATCAATGGAGAAATCGCCACAGAAACATTAAGGTTGGTAATCAAAGTTTCATTGTACTTTAATCATTTACAATTCAAACAATTACAGAAGCTGTTCTGTCTTTGTGAAGCCTTAATGACCTAAATTGAGCCTAAATACCATCTTGCATTTCCTTTATAAATTAGGATGATGATAATACCTTGAAGACATTGATTGGTAAGTTGATAATGTTTTTTTCAGTGTATCCAACCGTGTGTGTGTGTGTGTGTGTGTGTGTGTGTGTGTGTGTTTGTTTGTGCGTGCGCGTGTGCATGCATGTGTGAGATGTGTGTGTTTATGTGTAAAATGTGTGGTATGATGCATTTTGATTGTACAAGTGTACTGAAATCATCAAAAGTCATTTTAGTTTATTTTATTTTGTTGTATCTCAAAAGGGCCCAGAGGGACAGTGTGACAGGCCGGGTCGACAGCTGCCCTGACCATCTGGAAGTGCTAATGCAGATGCATGAGCGCCATTGTGACTGTCGAGGACAAGACGATTCAGGTTCTGACTCCTATGATCCGGGGGGCTGTGGACAAGACCCGGTGTCTGAGATGAGCAGAGGCTTCGCCCCCGTGCCGCCTGGCGGCGTCACCAAGCCCTTTCCAACACGCAAGGGCAAAGGTTCAAAGGGCAAATCAGAGCTGAACGTTCCTCTCTCAGCCAAGGCCGACAGGGAGCGTCTGGTGCTGCCTCGCTGTCAGAGGCTCTGTTGCAAGAGCTCAGACTCTCTGGTGAACAGGGCAGCTGTCACAGCTCCATATGACACAGCACTGTCTGTCACCGGTCCATTTGTCACAGCCCCGTCTGACACAGGCCCGTCTGTCAGACCACCATTCGCGATCACCAGGACCAGTAGAGTTGACAGCCCCGCTAGCGCCTTATCCACCCCCATGGCGTCTACTGGTGTGCTGGTAAAGGGACAATCTGACTCCGATGTTCCACGATCACCCGAGCGCCACTGGAGACAAGATCTGGAGCTCTCTCAGCGTCGGAGGGTTTTTCGCAAGAAGTGGGAGGGAGTCTATCAAGGGTCGGCCATTTCCACCTCGGACTCTCTGATGAAGAGGACACCTGACACAGCCCTGTCTGATGCAGTCCCTTCTATCACAGCTCCATCTGTCAGACCACCATTCGCGATGACCAAGACCGTTGGAGTTGACAGCCCCGCTAGCGCTTTATCCACCCCCATGGCGTCTACTGGTGTGCTGGTAAAGGGACAATCTGACCAGGACGTGCCACGATCACCCGAGCGCCACTGGAGGCGAGATCTGGAGCTCTCTCAGCGTCGGAGGATTTTTCGCAAGAAGTGGGAGGGAGTCTATCAAGGGTCGGCCATTTCCACCTCGGACTCTATGGTTAAGAGGTCTGCTGACACAGCTCCATCTGACACAGCTCCATCTGTCAGTCGACCACTTTCCATGACCAGGATCAGTAGAGTTGACAGACCCGCTAGCGCCTTATCCACCCCCATGGCGTCTAGTGGTGGGCTGGTAAAGGGACAATCTGACTCCGATGTTCCACGATCACCCGAGTGCCACTGGAGACAAGATCTGGAGCTCTCTCAGCGTCGGAGGCTCATTCGTAAGAGGTGGGAAGAAATCTCTCAAGGGGCGACCTCTTCCACCTTGGACTCTCTGATGAAGAGGACACCTGACACAGCCCTGTCTGACGCAGTCCCTTCTATCACAGCTCCATCTGTCTCTCCTCTTCCCCCTACTCCACCACCACCACGCCCCCCTACTCCTCCTCCTCTTCCCCCTACTCCACCACCACGCCCCCCTACTCCTCTTCCTCCTCCCCCTACTCCACAACCACGCCCCCCTACTCCTCCTCCTCTTCCCCCTACTCCACAACCACGCCCCCCTACTCCTCCTCCTCTTCCCCCTACTCCACAACCACGCCCCCCTATTCCTCCTCCTCTTCCCCCTACTCCACCACCACTCCCCCTACTCCTCCTCCTCTTCCCCCTACTCCACAACCACGCCCCCCTACTCCTCCTCCTCCTCCCCCTACTCCACAACCACGCCCCCCTACTCCTCCTCCTCTTCCCCCTACTCCACCACCACGCCCCCCTACTCCTCCTCCTCTTCCCCCTACTCCACCACCACGCCCCCCTACTTCTCCTCCTCTTCCCCCTACTCCACAACCACGCCCCCCTATTCCTCCTCCTCTTCCCCCTACTCCACAACCACGCCCCCCTATTCCTCCTCCTCTTCCCCCTACTCCACAACCACGCCCCCCTACTCCTCCTCCTCTTCCCCCTACTCCACAACCACGCCCCCCTATTCCTCCTCCTCCACCATTTGCGATGACCAAGACCGTTAGAGGAGACAGCCCAGCTAACGCCTTATTTAGCCCCATGGCGTCCAGTGGTGTGCTGGTAAAGGGACAATCTGACCAGGACGTTCCACGATCGCCCGAGGCCCACTGGAGGCGAGGTCCGGATGTCTCTCTGCGTCAGAGACTCTTTTGCGAGAAGTGGGAAGAAGTCTGTCAAGGGACGAACACTTCCACTTCGGACTCTCTGATGAAGAGGACACCTGACACAGCCCTGTCTGACGCAGTCCCTTCTATCACAGCTCCATCTGTCAGACCACCATTCGCGATGACCAAGACCGTTAGAGTTGACAGCCCCGCTAGCGCCTTATCCACCCCCATGGCGTCTAGTGGTGTGCTGGTAAAGGGACAATCTGACCAGGACGTTCCACGATCACCCGAGCGCCACTGGAGGCGAGATCTGGAGCTCTCTCAGCATCGGAGGGTTTTTCGCAAGAAGTGGGAGGGAGTCTATCAAGGGTCGGCCATTTCCACCTCGGACTCTATGGTTAAGAGGGCTGCTGACACAGCTCCATCTGACACAGCTCCATCTGTCAGTCGACCACTTTCCATGACCAGGATCAGTAGAGTTGACAGCCCCGCTAGCGCCTTATCCACCCCCATGGCGTCTAGTGGTGGGCTGGTAAAGGGACAATCTGACTCCGATGTTCCACGATCACCCGAGTGCCACTGGAGACAAGATCTGGAGCTCTCTCAGCGTCGGAGGCTCATTCGTAAGAGGTGGGAAGAAATCTCTCAAGGGGCGACCTCTTCCACCTTGGACTCTCTGATGAAGAGGACACCTGACACAGCCCTGTCTGACGCAGTCCTTTCTATCACAGCTCCATCTGTCTCTCCTCTTCCCCCTACTCCACCACCACCACGCCCCCCTACTCCTCCTCCTCTTCCCCCTACTCCACCACCACGCCCCCCTACTCCTCTTCCTCCTCCCCCTACTCCACAACCACGCCCCCCTACTCCTCCTCCTCTTCCCCCTACTCCACCACCACCACGCCCCCTACTCCTCCTACTCCTCCCCCTACTCCACAACCACGCCCCCCTACTCCTCCTCCTCTTCCCCCTACTCCACAACCACGCCCCCCTACTCCTCCTCCTCTTCCCCCTACTCCACCACCACTCCCCCCTACTCCTCCTCCTCTTCCCCCTACTCCACAACCACGCCCCCCTACTCCTCCTCCTCTTCCCCCTACTCCACCACCACTCCCCCCTACTCCTCCTCCTCTTCCCCCTACTCCACAACCACTCCCCCCTACTCCTCCTCCTCTTCCCCCTACTCCACAACCACGCCCCCCTACTCCTCCTCCTCTTCCCCCTACTCCACCACCACGCCCCCCTATTCCTCCTCCTCTTCCCCCTACTCCACCACCACTCCCCCCTACTCCTCCTCCTCTTCCCCCTACTCCACAACCACGCCCCCCTATTCCTCCTCCTCTTCCCCCTACTCCACAACCACGCCCCCCTACTCCTCCTCCTCTTCCCCCTACTCCACAACCACGCCCCCCTATTCCTCCTCCTCCACCATTTGCGATGACCAAGACCGTTAGAGGAGACAGCCCAGCTAACGCCTTATTTAGCCCCATGGCGTCCAGTGGTGTGCTGGTAAAGGGACAATCTGACCAGGACGTTCCACGATCGCCCGAGGCCCACTGGAGGCGAGGTCCGGATGTCTCTCTGCGTCAGAGACTCTTTTGCGAGAAGTGGGAAGAAGTCTGTCAAGGGACGAACACTTCCACTTCGGACTCTCTGATGAAGAGGACACCTGACACAGCCCTGTCTGACGCAGTCCCTTCTATCACAGCTCCATCTGTCAGACCACCATTCGCGATGACCAAGACCGTTAGAGTTGACAGCCCCGCTAGCGCCTTATCCACCCCCATGGCGTCTAGTGGTGTGCTGGTAAAGGGACAATCTGACCAGGACGTTCCACGATCACCCGAGCGCCACTGGAGGCGAGATCTGGAGCTCTCTCAGCGTCGGAGGGTTTTTTCGCAAGAAGTGGGAGGGAGTCTATCAAGGGTCGGCCATTTCCACCTCGGACTCTATGGTTAAGAGGGCTGCTGACACAGCTCCATCTGACACAGCTCCATCTGTCAGTCGACCACTTTCCATGACCAGGATCAGTAGAGTTGACAGCCCCGCTAGCGCCTTATCCACCCCCATGGCGTCTAGTGGTGGGCTGGTAAAGGGACAATCTGACTCCGATGTTCCACGATCACCCGAGTGCCACTGGAGACAAGATCTGGAGCTCTCTCAGCGTCGGAGGCTCATTCGTAAGAGGTGGGAAGAAATCTCTCAAGGGGCGACCTCTTCCACCTTGGACTCTCTGATGAAGAGGACACCTGACACAGCCCTGTCTGACGCAGTCCCTTCTATCACAGCTCCATCTGTCTCTCCTCTTCCCCCTACTCCACCACCACTACGCCCCCCTACTCCTCTTCCTCCTCCCCCTACTCCACAACCACGCCCCCCTACTCCTCCTCCTCTTCCCCCTACTCCACAACCACGCCCCCCTACTCCTCCTCCTCTTCCCCCTACTCCACAACCACGCCCCCCTATTCCTCCTCCTCCACCATTTGCGATGACCAAGACCGTTAGAGGAGACAGCCCCGCTAGTACCTTATCCACCCCCATGGCGTCTAGTGGTGTGCTGGTAAAGTGGCAAATGTTCCACGATCTCTCCAGTTCCCCCCAACACTAGCCACTGAACAAAAACAAGACATTCAAGGCAATACATAACAAATAACTCCACGATGACAGACTGACCAACACCAATCTACCCAACCACCCACCTACCAACCACATGTCGAGGCCACTGGGGCAACTTGGGCTCTTGAGATGACATCTGTCCTCACATCCTGGTCCAAATTTCCAGAGTTTAGTTCATCAGCACTGTAGACAGGATTCTTCTTCATCATATCCACGTATGTGGTCTTCAGAGCACCACGTGTGGCTTTACCATGCTTGGGTTCCCAGAGGACAAGGTTTGACCTTGAACAAAGTTGACCTCTACATTGATCTACCTCTCCTGACCACAAAGATACATCAGCGGAGACTGAGGATAGCCAGCCATAGGAAACGCCCTCCTGACCTCATCACTTCAAACCTTGTCCTCTGGGAACCCAAGCATGGTCAAGACACACGTGGTGCTCAAAAGACAACATGTGGACATGCTGAGGAAGGACCCTGGCTACAGTGCTGATGAACTAAACTCTGGTATGCTGGACCAGGGTGTGTGAAGAAGTGTCATCTAGACCATCACCATCTACTCCATTGGCCTCAAAATAAGGTTTGTTCAGTTTGGGGTTACTTGTTATTATGTCTTGTGCTTTTACTGATTTCATTCATGAATAAAGTCTCTGAACATTATCTGCCTGTGTTTGGGTTCTATCTCCACTGTATACTGATGCGCGTTAATCAGTGCCCATCCCACGGCTATGCTCAGTGAGCTGCCTGGACTAAGAGACTTTGTGGAATAAAATGTGTAATAAAAATCAAATTAAAGCCGCCGTAGGTAGTTAGGTGGCTAGGTAGGTAGGTAGTTAGAGAGGTAGTTAGGTGGATAGGTAGGTAGGTAGTTAGAGAGGTAGTTAGGTGGATAGGTAGGTAGGTAGGTAGGTAGTTAGAGAGGTAGTTAGGTGGATAGGTAGGTCGGTAAAGAGGTAGATAGGTAGGTAGATGGGTAGGTAGGTGGGTAGGCACGCGCGTGTGATTTTCTCCCACAGGTATCTGAAGTGGACCCTCTAGCACCTGGCTGCTCTGCTATGGACGGTTCTACGTCTCAGACTGTCCTCTCCAGGGTTCTACTGTTCTCTACAGGGCTGTAGACTGTTCTCCAGGGTTCTACTGTTCTCTACAGGGCTGTAGACTGTTCTCCAGGGTTGTAGACTGTCCTCTCCAGGGTTCTAGACTCTTGAGCTATTTGATTAATACACGTCAGATTTTCTGTTGCAATATGTGTGAGATTCACCCCTTTTCTCTTCACCAAATGCCGAAAGAATTAAAAATATATTTCTGTATATGCACTGTGATGCATCCTATATAGTTTCTGGTTGATTGGGAACAGTGTTGTGTGGACATCAGACAAGAAAACATGCATAAACCTTTTTCTTTTACATAGGCGGAAATTGGAAATTGGTATATTTGTCACATACCTTCCATCTGCATTTTTCATTACTTTCCACCACTGGGATTTTGGGGGACTTTTGATATGTTATAAAGAACATATGTATGACACTACAACAGTTGAAATAATTTCTGTTGCAATTTGTTCCAAGGTTATGTCATAAAATGCCTGGACTACAGGGGCAGGGGAGCATCACTACTGATCCATAGCCAGGACTGGGATGTCCTCAGTGGAGGTCCCAAGTCAGTCTTCTAGTCATTCAGCCAGCCTGTCAGTAGATGTGCTCTACTTGTATTGATTTGTTCATACACTAGTATTCCAGCACAGGTTATGTTCTTGAATGCTTCTGGTGACTAGCAGTTCTCTTAGCAACCTAATTTAATCCCCATCACTGTTTTCAGATCCACATAGGGGAAACATATGGCTGAGAGATGTGTGGAGGAAAATCAACAGCACCCCACACACACACACTTACATAATCAACCAAGCAAGTTCTACCTTTCTATACCACAAATATAAGTTTGAGAACCTAGGATACATACAGCCCGCCTAAGGGGGTTCTAATGTACTGACCTCCCGGCGCAGGCCTGACCCTGCTGGCAAGCTGCCTTGGGCCTAGCCAAGGAACAAGCGTTTCAGCTTCCACTCACCTGTATGCAGCTTATACCATGCTGACTGGCCTGGACTAGTCACCACATCCACAGTCTAGCCAAGTCAGAGATACCCTTGTGCATTTGACAAAACAAGTGTCATACAATTAAGGTTATCATTTGTGCAGCATGTGTGCTGTAAGTGTAAAGACAAGATACAGATCATTTTCTCCAGGTTTTATTGAATAGTTTGTAGACCACACTGAAACACTGGGCTGACAGTTCAGTTGTACAAGGCGGACCTGGGAGACCATTCAGGACACCTTGTTTGGGTCGAGGCTCTGCTTAGTCTGCTGGCCCAGGTGAACCATCAAACTGGATGTTCTGACACTGAGAATGGAGACACACACACACGACACAGCTGGCCGACACTTCCTGCACTCTAAGAGGTTAGGGTTAGGGCTAGACTGAATGTAGGTTGGCATAAAATAATACATATTTATTTTTAAATGGATGGAAAGATGCTGCCCATGCCTAGATCTTTATGTCTATACAGCATATCTGTTCTCACCCACTGAGGTCCCATCACCAAACGTGAAACCTCAGATACAATAATAAAACAGGGGCAGACAATGAAAGATAGAGATAGATAGACAGACAGACAGACAGATAGATATGTAGACAGATAGGTTAAAAATTAGAGTTGTGATCAGACAGTACAACCAAAATGTCACCACAGTGTAGTGATGCAGACAGAGTTATGAACACCTGCTCCTTGCTTAGAAGGAGGTTATCATCTGCCCTCTGAAACATTCAGGACCAGGGCTGTACGCAGGATTTTTGTAATACCGAGGTCATTTAGTTGTGGTGCTTCAATCTGGTGCACTTTGAGAGCAAAATGAAGAGGCTAGATCTATAAAGAACAACACACATCATATTGGATTAATATCATCTTTAACTGAGAGCAGTGGAGGTCATCCAGAGAGGACACAACTTAAGTGAAAGTTGATGAGAACACACCATCTATTAGAAACATGAGACTAGCTCCTCCTGTCACCTCTCTCCCAGCCTGGCCTCCTCCACTCTGATGTCCATGTTGGTCTCCTCCTGTCACCTCTCTTCCACTGCGGTGTCCATGTTGGTCTCCTCCTGTCACCTCTCTTCCACTCTTGTCCATGTTGGTCTCCTCCTGTCACCCCTCTTCCACTGTGGTGTCCATGTTGGTCTCCTCCTGTCACCTCTCTTCCACTGTGGTGTCCATGTTGGTCTCCTCCTGTCACCTCTGTGATAGTAATTTAACTGATCTAGTCAAAAGGATTTACCAAGATTCGCTCAAAAGGTTAAGTCTGGTTTATTGTGAAAAACATACGAGCGCAAGGACTTCCTGAACAACGAGTGGTTAGTCAGCGAAGTGCCCGTTTGGTCTTCTGCTGTGGCTTATATGCAGTCAAAACACAGGTAAGGTCCTTCCAGGATGTGATTGGCTACTGCATTGTACATCATATGAAATGGCAGGCGTGGCCAAGAGTACAGACATGTGACATGAGAAAAAGGGCGGCAATTGGGGACAAAGGATGGTTATTCTATTGTAGACAGATGGCCTTCTGGAAGCCATTTTGTATGTTAGCACAGCTATGTGAATATTTGGGGGAGGTGATGAATTACAAAAGGAGTGAGAGGACAAAGGTTTAAGGTGTTTGGATGTAAATTCCTGGGTGTTTGGATGTAAATTCCTGAACAATCCCCCATTTGTGCCTGAACAGGTACACAAAAATAAAATATTAAATCCAAACACAAAGTTTAAACATTCAGCTATGCTATACATGTGGAAAGGAAATAATAATCTCTCCACTAGGTGGAGCAAAAAAAAAAAAAAAAAAAAAAAAGATTATTTTCTTTCCACGTGCAAAATCACGCACCAAAACCCCTTGTTTCAGAAATTTGACAGGAAACAAGGTAAAAAAGATGACATGATTATACTATTTATAGTCTAAGAGTGGACAACCATTCACCAAAAAACCTTGATTTAAAGTTTGAACAAGGCAAAAAGATAAATGGTTACCAGTGTAAGAAGGGCAAAAAACCTCTTGGTCAATTTAGAGGAAAAACCCAAACTTATTTATCAACTCATGTTTCAACCATTGTAACTCTTGTAAACAAATATGATATTTTTTTCAAGATAATTTCAAAGTTCATTCACTCTTGTTGTGAATAATCGCATGTAATTTCCTCTGGATCATAGCTTCCATGTTTGCGTCTCTGAATGTTTAATGTAGGTTCCAGTGTGTGCGGTTAGAGGTGCAGTCATTGCTGTTGAGATTGTCCACGTTGTCATACCACAACCACGAGAAGGAGGTGACCAGCAAGGTCAGTCTCCGATTGTTCATCAGAGGAGAGGAGAGTGTGGCGGGAGAGGAGAGTGTGGCGGTGACCGTCAAGGTCACTCTCCGATTGCTCATCAGAGGAGAGGACAGTGTGGCGGTGACTGTCAAGGTCACTCTCCGATTGTTCTTGAGATCTCTGGTTCGGCTGCATGGACCGTCCTCTCAGCTACTTTTTACAGCTCTTCCACACAGGCCAGAATGTCCTGGTGCTGATTGTTCCATCTTTGACGGGTAGGTTCCTCCCGCAACATCTACTTATCTTCCATGTTTTCTGGCCTGTTCTCAGGCTGCTCATCTGCTCCTGGTAGTCTGTCTTCCCATTGGGCAGGTCTGCATAGAGCGGTCAGCCAGCGAGCTCTCGGAAGGTGAGGAGGGAGTCCCTGTCCTGGTCCAGCAGGGTGAAGGTGCGCAGCCAGGGCGCCAGCAGCACGTACAGGCTCTTGAACTGAACCCGGTCCACACGGTACTGCTCCACGTAGGGCCGGCCCGGGTCGTGCTGCTGGAGGGCCACCTCGGCGCTCCCGCTCCCCCAGTACAGGCTGATGAAGTGCTCCGTCTGTGGATCCACAGATGAGAGAGACAAACAGAGACAAAACAGAAGAGAAAAAAGGAGAGTCCTCTGGTCTGGTTTCCCTGTTACCCTTTGAGTCCTCTGGTCTGGTCTCCCTGTTTCCCTCTTTGGTCAGGAACGGTTATCAGCAGTCTGTTGGGAGATACTCAGAAACATGGTTAAGTGCAAGCTCCTGCTTTGGGGAAAAATTGTGTTATTCAGTCAGGAAAACTTAAACAGGGTGTCTGTTCAAGTGTCATTAGAGCCAGTCAGTTCGTATCTAGGCTCTGCAGTAGCCTACAGTGACATCAGGGGCAGTGTTAGAATGACTTTAACATGCTCAGTCCCCAGTCATGATCAAGGCAATTGGATTTGGCTCTAGAATTTCTCTCGCGATTTTATGAAATAAAACAAACACATTCTCGTCTCAACAAAATAACACCCCTTAAGGGTAGAAACAAATTTCCTGAAGTCAGGATAAAACAGAGGTGGGGGAAAAAAAATGCATCACTCAAATAAAATGACACTAAAATGAACTGGCTTCATTTACAATTAAGAAAACATCAATTATCAATTAATCAAAAAATCCATCAAAGCTTCATTTGTATAGCTAAAAATTGTATATCTAAAAACTTCCCTCTTCTGCATTTGAGGACAGAGTATTGGGCCCGCTTCGGACAAAAATGGTCTCTTCCCTATGTCATACTTATCTGTCGCTCACAGTGAGTTGGTGACATGGCGTTGGTCCTGCATCCCACGAACCACAGATCGCCCATCTGTAGAGAAACAGGCCGGTAACCCCCATCTCCACCTCCGGTCCTGTGTCGTCTCCTGGTTCGGCACTCACCCATCACTCCCGGAACGACAGTTGTCTGTAAAACACTCAGAAAAACACTCAGCCCCGATGAATGTGCCTCAAACTATAAACATGAGATATTTAACATAAACATTAAAAATATATAATTGGGTTAGGAGATGCTGTATTCAGGTTAAGACACTGGCAAACATTATCTATCCCCCCCACTATCATGTACAAACCTTACGTCCTCAGCTACATCTGTCTCGTCCTGTTTATTTACCTTAAAAAAATGGGTCTATATTGGCTAGTTAAAATCTACCTTGTGGGTTGTTCAAGGGAACTCCAGCAGGTGGCGCTGGACCCCAGGTCTGAGAATTCTCCATTTCTTTTATCTTGCGGTAACTTTGACACTGTGCCATCCAGTGACCATACTGACCACAATGGTAACATGAATCGTCTGTCTTCACTTCGATTATACCTTTTTCCTCGCCTAACCCTACCAGAACACTTCCCATTGTTTCTCTGTCGCCCCTCTGGTCGTTGTTGGTTGGGAGCAGACGGAAAAACAGAGTTGGGAGGTGGGGCGGCAGCTACAACAGCGAGTGAAACAGACATAGTTCGGGAAAGAGGTGTGAGCTCTGAGTGCCGAGTCGGCGTGATAGAGTTCAAAACGGAATGACTAGGAGGGGGGAGGGACTCTGAATATTCCTCTCTCTGATTAACTTCGTCAGCTACGCTTCTTTTTGACTTGAAAAAACACTCGTGTACGACTATTTCCCACTTCCTGAATGCATTCCAATCTATCGCATTTCCAGGCTCCCTTCCTAACCTAGTCATCTCAAACGCCTGTAACTGAGCCCTAACAGTCGCTAACTCACTAATATTGAGTGTACCGGACAGGGGGAAATCAGAATGCTTCGCCCAGATCAAATACTGTACACAAGCATCATCCCAAAACCTTTGCGCAACAATCTTAGCTGGCCCAGACAGCGAACTAGTATTGGTATTCATAATTAACACAATACCCTACAGCCTATAATTCAAAACTAACGGTGAAAAGAAAAGTATAGTTAAACACAGGCGGGAAATAAACAAAGGAATACAATTTCGAAAGAAACAAAGACACATTAAACCGCTAAATAACTCACCCAGTCAACTGGTCCTTTGTTCTCTGGCTCGATGGCGGATCACCCGGAGAGCGGAGTGGTGTTTTCCTGCGTCTCCCAGACAACCAGCTAGCCTACTGGAAATCTAGCAGTTACGAATTTAACAGCTTACAATACTTTACCTGGATCCATGGCGCGCTTAACAAACAATACAAGGCAAGAGCCGAGGCTCAAACAGTAAACAACAAACTAACAACCCCGTGCACATACAAGACAGAGCCGAAACTCCAACAGTAAAACAGCAGACTAACACGGGGACGCAAAACAAAGAACGACCAAAGATGACGAAAAGAGGACGAACACACGACTTAACACACGACAAGTATGCCTGGCTGCACCAGCCACTTAGTCAAAGCTAAACTTAGTTTAGGTTGACTAAACCACCCGGGATCAAAGGGACAAACGCTTCTACCAGAAACACGGGTCGGACTAACATACCAAAACCACTCCCGTAGCTACCCTCGCTGAGAAAAAAAATACAACGGTACAACCTTCGCTGAGAAAAAATACAACGGTACAACTCCTACGACCGGTCAAAGGGAAATACGTTCTGTGCCAACTCTTTGGCGTATTAACTCAAAAACCCGTTCTAAACTGCAACCGATAAACAACCTGAATTGTACATCAACTACAGGGGAACAAATTCACGAGACCAAAACTCACACTTCTGAACGGCATATACCCTCGTAACGAAACAAGGACGAAATCAAAGGACAATATAATATATAAATATATCTATTGCTGTTCACAACTCCTTGGATAGTTACTTACTTAAAAAATACCCACGCCGGGGTTTCTGTTTTCAATAATCTAGACCAACAAAATCTGAACCAAAACCAAGGCAAATAACAAGCATAAAAGGATTCGTTTTTCAACGTACCGTGAGTTTAGCCGAGTGGAGCCAACGGCGGACCTCTCCGAACCAGTGCGCATAGACGCAAAGAGAGAAGTTCCAGAGCGGCTACCGCTCCGCACGTCTGCGTCCTTCGGTTCCACTCCAGGCGAACCTCACGGCAGTCGATCCCATCCCCGTCGCCAATTGTAGTTGATAAAAATGAGGTACTTGCCAAAGCCCAGGTTCGCTCAAAAATAGGTTCAGTCAGATTTATTAAGAAAACAATACGATTGCAAACGGACCTCAAAGTAAAACACAGAGTGGTTCCAACAGAAGAAGTAAAAAATGAGCTTGCCGGATCCTCCTTATATCTGCTCAAAGCAAGGATGTGGTGCAATCGATATTTGATTGGCTGAGTCGTCTATACGCCATCGTAAGGTGACGGATATCACACAGTGGTCGGGGGATGAAAACTCACTTTGAATATGGACAAAGAAAACAAAAGGTCTGAGCCAGGACGGGAAGGACAGAAGGTGTGGCCCTTCTGACTTAAACAAAGAGAGGAGGAAGAGCGAGGTAGAGGAGGTGTTTACAATTACAAAAGAGAGAGAGAAACAAAAGGTTGAGGTGTTTACAATAGCAAAAGGCAGGGGACTGGATGAATAGGTATTGAAAGAAAAGATATGAATCTGAATAGTCTTGAGACTATGTGTAAAATTCCATGACAACTCCCTCATCTGTGGCTGAAACAGCCACATAAAATATATACATCAGATATAAAATACATAATCAAAAAAAAAAAAAAAAAAAAAAAAAATCAATCAATTACAAACACAAAATTGTAAAAACTCTATGCTATACATGTGGAAAGGAAGTAATCTCTCCACTAGGTGGAGCAAGAATAAAAAGAACAAAAATAGATTATTTTCTTTCCACATGCAAATCACGCACCAAAAACTGTGATAGTAATTTAACTGATCTAGTCAAAAGGATTTACCAAGATTCGCTCAAAAGGTTAAGTCTGGTTTATTGTGAAAAACATACGAGCGCAAGGACTTCCTGAACAACGAGTGGTTAGTCAGCGAAGTGCCCGTTTGGTCTTCTGCTGTGGCTTATATGCAGTCAAAACACAGGTAAGGTCCTTCCAGGATGTGATTGGCTACTGCATTGTACATCATATGAAATGGCAGGCGTGGCCAAGAGTACAGACATGTGACATGAGAAAAAGGGCGGCAATTGGGGACAAAGGATGGTTATTCTATTGTAGACAGATGGCCTACTGGAAGCCATTTTGTATGTTAGCACAGCTATGTGAATATTTGGGGGAGGTGATGAATTACAAAAGGAGTGAGAGGACAAAGGTTTAAGGTGTTTGGATGTAAATTCCTGGGTGTTTGGATGTAAATTCCTGAAAACCTCTCCTCCTGTCTTTTGTCCATACTGGTCTCCTCCTGTCACCTCTCCTCCACTGTGGTGTCCATTTTCATCTCCTGTCCACAAATTAACAAAACATAAACATAAGCTATAAACACACACACCCCCACCCACCCATCCATCCACATTATTTTTTAAACTTGCCAGGATCTAATTAATGTAGTGTCTCTTTGGCTAACATCAGGTATCTCACCTCTCATCTCTATGTCCTCTCCTCCTGTTCCCTCTCTTCCACTCTCTTGTACCTCTTGGTTTCCTGTCAACAAATTATATATTTTTAACAGAACATAATCATGCATACTGTGTATATATATACACACCCACCTGTCTATTTGTTTATCTATATAAGCGGCACACCTGATTAATAACTTCCATCCAATGGTATAGGACAGGAAATAAGGATGCCTGTAGAATTTCAGGAAGTAGTGGAGCTTGTGCAAAGAGCCTAATTGCTTGGCAACACCAAACGCCCAGTGTTTACATGAGAAAATAAATAGGATGGATTTCTTTGTAGAAGCACTGCTCTGTTTGTGCATGTGCGCAGGTACACCGCTTTGCTAATGTTAACTTGGGTCAAGAATAGCCTACACCTAGCTAGCCACGTTGTGACGGCTAGGATCATGGATGTATTCACTAACTAGCTATTTAGCTAACGTTAGGCATCTCAGCATCTTCGTCTACGTTCTTAAATGTGAGCATTTAGGCGCTGTCAATGTTATAACTAATTGAAAATACGTTAAAATAACTGCTTATTGTTATGTTACTTGTGTCAATCTCCCTTACCTCGAAAGACGTCCAATATGTTCGCTTGATCGTCCGCAGCTGACACTTATTAATGACAAATTAGCTTTGCGTCTCACACCCCTTCTCCTAAGAGAAAGGCGATTCGCCAAATAAAAAGTGATTGACAACCGTTTCAGGCGAAATGTGTTTTTGATTGACAAGACGATTGTCAGCCTCTGATTGGCCAAAGTAGAAATTGATTGACAGTTGACCCGCCCCCTCGAAGTCTCCGGGCCTGCAGAGATACCCTTCTCGATTGTCATCCTCTGATTGGCCAAAGTAAAAATTGATTGACAGTTGACCCGCCCCCTCGAAGTCTCCGGCCTGCAGAGATCAGCTACTCGAGTTTCAACGCGTCATTGTTCCCGGCTTTCACCGATTGGCTAAGGGCTTTCAAAAGAAGTAGTCAAGTAGCCGTGACTGTAATCCGTCTCTCTCTACCTTGGGACCTTTTCCCCGTTTGTCACGCCTGTAACGATTTGGAATAGCATATCCTTTAATCCATCTGAAGAAAACAAGAGACACGCTCTTAATTCTTTTTAGAGAGTAAACACACGTTTCCATCACAACCTTTCATTGTAGGCTACAACAATCTTCAATTCGGTAAGTTGTATGTTACCTTTTATATTTAAGAATAGAGCTCAACGGTTTTGGGCTTCGGTTTAGAAAGTGAATTTCTCATACATTTAGGGTTCGTTCTTTAAAATCATTAAAGGGTTTTAAGCCTGGAGCCAAGTCAACACGCTAGCTGATGAATCGTGATCTTAGGGACCGTTCTTAATTCATGGGAGGGGGTTTTAGTAGCCTATGCATTGTCCACACGAGCCCGTGTACTTTTGCACCCGTGCCTTTGTCTTCGCGGTTGCCACTGTTCGTCCACATGCAACCGCGCTTTCGGGCCCCTGAAACCGTGTTCGGAAACCGGAGTCCAATTCCGGTTTCAGCGGTTGCGTATGTGCTAGTGGTTGAGGTAAAATGGTAAACGTAAGAAAAATGTTGTTGCTACTTATTAGCATGCTGTCGGCAGTCTTTGGGTGTCATATCCAGCTGCTTAACCTGGTCAACGAACAGAAGCGCCTGAACGAGCAAAGAATTATTTTTTTATTGTGTTTACATTGTATTCATTGGTGACATTAAGGAGCAATTCTACCTCACTATCTGTCCAAACAAAAGATTCTGCCCTGTGAGTCGCCATTGTTGTTTGTGTTTCCGTATTTCCCGCCTTTCCGCGCTTCTGTTCCGGTATTGACTCTGGCTTCTGCTTGGTTAAAATGGCCTTTACTTTTGAAGTTATATCGCCACCTACTGCTTAGATTACATCACTTGGCGTCGGATTTTGCGGTTTCCCCACTCGTGGGGACGAAGCGCTGTACAAATAAAGCTTTGATTGATTGATTGATTGATTGAGCAGTGAGGAGCGAGCCCATAGGAGGGTGGAGCCCAAGCCCCCAGGATTCGAAATCTAAAGTGAAACCCTATTGAACCGCGCCATCTTGGCTACATTTTTAGTCATTTGGCTATTTCCGGGGACTTTTGTACTTGCGCAGTTGTGCTTTTCTGTCCTACGCGCGTCCATGAACAATTTCACGTTTATGTCAATCAATCAATCAAAGCTTTATTTGTATAGCGCATTTCATACCCAGAGGCAACACAATGCGCTTTACAGAGAACAAGGGAGGTGGGCAGACGTCCCACCCCTACATATTCCAGAGGAAAGAAAAAAAACAGTATCACCCGGTGGCCAGATAAGTGAGCTGTAAAAAATTCTTCCCTGACTCCTCTCAACAAGGCGATCGAGCAAGCTCCTGGAGTATGTTTGTCTACCGGCTAAGAACATTTATAAAGCAATAAATAACATTAAATTACATTTTCAGAGTAAGAGAGGCTAATAACATCATAGGAGAGACATGGCAAACACTGGTGTATGTCTGTGTGTGCGTGAATGTGCCTGGGCCCAGATAGAGCCAGGGGTCAGGGGTAGGGTCGGGGTAGGAAAAGGATACGCACCCGGGTTAGGGTGAGGGGAAGGGGATCTGAGCCCAGGACTGGTGTATGTCTGTGTGTGTGTGAGTGTGCCTGGGTCCAGGTAGAGGCAGGGGTCAGGGGTAGGGTGGGGGTAGGAAGAGGATACGGACCCGGGTTAGGGTGAGGGGAAAGGGGGTACTGGGCCCAGGCCTAAAGCCGGAAGTGGACTGGTGTATGTCTGTGTGTACGTGTGTGTGTGTGTTAACTAATTGCTACGACATATGTGAAATGCAATGAAATGAAAACCGGCTTGCATATTAACCTGTTTTTGTCAAATATATCCATTGGAGACATTATTTTTTATCCAGACATCTTAGTTTTAACAGGTTAATTATAGCTGAACATGTTTTGTTTGCCATTAGATGGTATTCATTCCGTTCGCGATAACGTTATTGCAGCCAGGCTAAATTCCTCCAGGGAGCCAGTGACAGGCGAGTTGAAAAGCTTCACTCCCCGCCAGCAGGAGCTTTGGCCACATCTCGGATAACCCGCTGAGTTCGTGGCTGCTATTTCACATTAGCCCTTGATCAATCCCAATACCTATCCATGGTAATAATGAATCAAATGTTAGATCATCTGGGAGAAAGTCTGTGTAATTGTGTATAAGTTGCATTTCCTATCACTGGAATTAGCTGGAATGCTTGTATATTTACATTGTAAGAATTCTTTTTATTTTATTGCGACTTGCCACGCTATTTAGTGGCGCAGTGTAAAAAGGCAGCAGAGAAGTGTACCATACTGTTGAAAGCTCAGAGACAAACTGAGACCCACCAGGAAATACAAGTACCCTACCTAATCTAAAATAGTGGTGATCCTCCACAGAAAAGAGCAGAGTTTTTCAAATTGGGGAGGGCTATCTGCTCACTAGGGCAGACACAGACCTGGAGCAAAACTAAACTCTCAAACAAAAACTCTAGTTTAAGAAGTTTGAATCAGAAATACAAAGTAGGAAAACAATGGATATACCATCACCACTGGCCATTGTGGGATGCAAACATCAAACACTATTAAAGGACATTGAGAAAACTTCTGGAAAATGTACAAAACACACAAAAAAATTGAGCTCAGCATGGCCTGAGGGTTGTACTTGAGATGTGGGTGTGTGTGAGGTTATGGAATGCCTAATAAGAGACTACAGGCCAAGAGATACATCTGATAAAGACTACAGGCCAAGAGATACATCTGATAAAGACTACAGGCCAAGAGATGAATCTGATAAAGACTACAGGCCAAGAGATGAATCTGATAAAGACTACAGGCCAAGAGATGAATCTGATATAGACTACAGGCCAAGAGATACATCTGATGAACATCAAAAGAGAATTAGGATTAAAAGTCATAAACCTGTTCAAAGATGAGGGCCAACACTACAGGAAAACTCAGACCTTGCTGGACCAGAGTGGGCTCCCTTCGTTAAATAAAAGTCAAATTTAAAAAAAAATTAAGACAAAGAATGGATGAAAGTGAACGGCAGGAATAAAAAGAAAACTTGGGTCACTTCACACTCAACCAAAGCAAAAACCAAAACGTTTGAACACCTTAACCAAACTGTAAAAGACATTTGCAAAACCTGTAAAAAGGAAATCATTTAGCAGCTCAATTAGTCCATTAATTGCCTGTCCAACTATGACATGGATTTAGTGAGAAAAGAGAAGAGACAGTAAAAGAGAAAGTAGCAGAGGGACAAAACAACCCCAGAGAGGGACGCACAAGCAGACAGAACTAAACATGCTGCAGAGCAGCCAGCCAGCAGAGCTACACAGATAGATACAGACGCACAAGCAACCAGAGATAAAGAAGCTCTTAGGAAGCATACGTCTAGGCAGAGACAGATGGAGAGAGATGCACACGCAACCAGAGATGAGCATAATGCTGAACAGCATGCCACTAGAGAGACAGAAACAGCAGGATCCAGACATGATAAGGGACTGTGTGATAGAACTAACAGAAGGAAGTTCATAGAGAAGCAACTCTCAATGAATCCAGAGGCCTATATACAATCAGATGCAAATAAAAAGGCTACATGAAGGCTAAGCCTAGTGCTTTAAGCCACTATGGCGCTGCTGCTCCGGATTGATCTAATTGACACATTTTACGTTACCGTGTTTGTTGATAAAGTAGTCGGACAATAAACTGCTGTGCGAACACTTGGTCCATTTATTGTCCTTCCATAATCAATAATCCAATAATCCAGCAAACAACCCGGTACGCATGTTTGTGAGTGCGTGTGTGGTCAAAAGCTGTTTGCCCTCCGTGCAGCAACACCTAGCCAACAACAGGAGAGTTCCTACCTAAATATCATCAGTTCCTATTAACATGGGAGGAGCAACGCATTGACCCAATTAACCTGAATTTGACTCTTACAAGCTATTTTAAAGGAAAGATTTCATGTACAATTAAACGGGATAAAAATAGGCAGAATAGGACTTTTTAGAGATCAGGGATGGACCCATCTTTGCATGTGTAAACTGTAGAATAATTAGGCATTACAATCAGGTGAAGAAATATGAACACATGCTTATTTCTCAGATTTCCATAATCTATTCTGCTGCTCCCACTCAAAATAAACCACCTCTCCAGTCTTGAAAGTTTCCTTCCTTCCCTCCCTCCCTCCCTCCCTCCCTCCATACAGTCAGACCCTACATCTCATCCACTTGGTTTTCTCCCTCCCTCTCTTCCTTCATCCTTCCTTCCTTCCATCTCTCCCTCCCTCACCAGTTTGTTTTAAAGAAACCATCCCCCCTTTCTCCTAGGTATGTGAACTGTGCCTGTACTGAGGAAGAGCAGAACCTGGTAGCGTTTCAGTACCGTGGAGGGATCCTGTATCGCTGCTGTCGGCTTCTGGCTGTCGGGGAGGAGCTGCTGGTCTGGTACAGACAGGAGTACAGATACAAGAGCTCCTTCGACTACTTCTGGGACAAAAATAGCACCACTAGAGGTAGCTGTCCTAGACTCTCCTTCCCTCTGTCTTCTCCTCCATCTCTCTCTCATCCACTTCTTTTCCTTAAAGCTGAAACAACCAGAGGTCTGCTAGTCATAATAGTAACCGCTGTCCAAGTAGCTCTCCTCTTCCGGCCTTCCCTCTCTCCTCTGTCTTTTTCCCATGGTGCCAGACAGCAGGCAAGACGTGGGCATACAGCGTGAAATTCAGGACACTCATGGATGCAACGATACAGGGGACAGTATGTGATGCACTGCAATGGCGCCTGTGCAAATTGCTGTTGTGGGGCACGCAAATTGCCGATATTAGGCAGCCATGCTATCTATGAACAGAATGGAATGCTCTTAGTTGCCATGGAACATGGTAGCTTGACATAAGTTAAGGAGTGCTGGCTAGCTTATTCTAGCTATCTAAGTTAACACCGTGGGCTTCAACGTATTACATGTTTTCTCTCCTCTCTCCTATTTAGATTTTGTCACTTCTTTTTCTCTCTCCTCTGTCGCTTTCCCTCCGAGCTCAGCCAGAGGAACCTGTTGCATATCTTTCTCTCTCCTGTCCACAATCTGAAGTCGTCATGTGGTTGTGTCCCCCCCCCCCTTCACTAGCTACATATAATCACCCTATACAGTATTTGAACTTGTACTAAATGTGTGATAATCAATTTAATGTTTGTGTGTCTCTCTTTCACTCTCAATCCCAGATGTGATGTCAGACTTGCCCCAGGTGTACCACCATGACCAGTGTGGGAAGAACTTCACTATGTCAGGAAACTTAAATAAACACCAGCGTGTACATACAGGAGAGAAGCCATACCACTGTGACCAGTGTGGAAAGAACTTCACTATGTCAGGAAACCTAAAGACCCACCAGCGTGTTCATACAGGAGAGAAGGCATACCACTGTGACCAGTGTGGGAAGACCTTCACTCAGTCAGGACAATTAAAGATGCACCAGCTTGTTCATACAGGAGAGAAGCCATACCACTGTGACCAGTGTGGGAAGACCTTCACTCAGTCAGGAAGCTTAAAGACACACAAGCGTGTTCATACAGGAGAGAAGCCATACCACTGTGACCAGTGTGGGAATAACTTCACTTCGTCAGGAAACTTAAAGACACACCAGCGTGTTCATACAGGAGAGAAGCCATACCAATGTGACCAGTGTGGGAAGAACTTCACTACGTCAGCAGAGTTAAAGACACACCAGCGTGTTCATACAGGAGAGAAGCCATACCACTGTGACCATTGTGGGAAGACCTTCTCTCAGTCAGGACAATTAAAGACACACCAGCGTGCTCATACAGGAGAGAAGCCATACCACTGTGACCAGTGTGGAAAGAACTTCACTTCTTTAGGACACTTAAAAAGACACCAGTGTGTTCATACAGGAGAGAAGCCATACCACTGTGACCAGTGTGGGAAGAACTTCACTACGTCAGCAGAGTTAAAGACACACCAGCGTGTTCATACAGGAGAGAAGCCATACCACTGTGACCAGTGTGGGAAGACCTTCACTCAGTCAGGACAATTAAAGATGCACCAGCATGCTCATACAGGAGAGAAGCAATACCACTGTGACCATTGTGGGAAGACCTTCACTCAGTCAGGACAATTAAAGATGCACCAGCGTGCTCATACAGGAGAGAAGCCATACCACTGTGACCAGTGTGGGAAGAACTTCACTACGTCAGCAGAGTTAAAGACACACCAGCGTGTTCATACAGGAGAGAAGCCATACCACTGTGACCAGTGTGGGAAGACCTTCACTCAGTCAGGACAATTAAAGATGCACCAGCGTGCTCATACAGGAGAGAAGCCATACCACTGTGACCAGTGTGGAAAGAACTTCACTTCTTTAGGACACTTAAAAAGACACCAGCGTGTTCATACAGGAGAGAAGCCATACCACTGTGACCAGTGTGGGAAGAACTTCACTACGTCAGCAGAGTTAAAGACACACCAGCGTGTTCATACAGGAGAGAATCCATACCACTGTGACCAGTGTGGGAAGACCTTCACTCAGTCAGGACAATTAAAGATGCACCAGCGTGCTCATACAGGAGAGAAGCCATACCACTGTGACCAGTGGGGAAAGAACTTCACTTCTTTAGGACACTTAAAAAGACACCAGTGTGTTCATACAGTTCATCCAAGAGCTGCACAGAGTTCACTGAAGCCTGCCTCAAAAAGGACCCCATCTTTGTAAGCAATAGTGTGCATGTGTGTGTGTTTGATATCAAATTGACTTTTAGGATCTGAAAATCAGTCTATATTCTGAACATCTTTATTGTTTATATTCAGAACATCTTTATTGTCCCTGGAAGGCAACTAGACATACTGTACAACGACACATACAGAACAGTACAAGAAGAGTTTACACCCCCCCCCCCCCTCCCTACTTTCTCTCTCTTTCTCATTCCCCCTTTCTCTCTCCTCTCAGGTTCACCACCAGCTATTGAAGAAGCGATAGATGAAGGAGAAGGGAGTTGGAGAAAGAGAAAGACCTGTCGTGGAATTTGGAATGGACCTGGTTTCTTAGGCCTTGATTACACTACTGCGTTTTCGCCTACATTTGTAGCAATGACTCTACCGCAGCCAAAATGAAGCTGGAACCCAGAGGCCTCAGGATACGGCTGGGGCTACGTTTCGGCACTCAAAATCTGGAGCTGTGTTCAAGTGTAATAGGCAGATCCAGAGGCTTTTGAAAAAACTAGGAAAAGGCCTACATTGTGGTAATGCTGTGTTTAGTTCACATTATAACAATCAGACAGGTGACTTACGAGTTTGAGATATATAGCATCTTAGTGGATACGATAGTTAATCAGCCAAGCGGACTGATCTTCTTTGTTCCCGACCAAATAGTACCTTCCTCACACCAGTCTGAACTTTCAAGCAATCCTGCCCTTTTCTTTTTGAATAATATTCTCAATTCTCCAATATATAGTCCTTACAATCAGTTTGTTTAAGTCCTTCATCCATTCCCTCACAATATAGCTCGCATATTACGACGAGACTTGAAATGTGCCCCAGATATGGAACAAACACTGGGATGGAAATGTATTTGTCGGTGACTGTTGGTTGGATGTCTGGACAGCTGAATTTTAAACTTGATCATGATGTATATTTTTTCATAAACCTTTTTTAATAAACAATGTATAAGCTGAGAGAGGTACTGTAGGGAGTTCATTTTTTTAGTGTGTATGGGGGTTTGTGGCTGAATTTGGGTCATTTACTCAAAACTCATATCTCAAAAACCCAAAATGACACTGCTGATGAATCTTAGCTTCTCCTTAATAATCAGAAAGATCAGACACAAGAAGACAAAGAACCTTCAGCTTCCAGAATCAGGTCAGGATTGAAAAAGGTCACATCAGTCTCAGGACCACTGTGTCATCTGTTCTCCCAAGGTGTGGAGGCACCATTCATCTCTCGTGAGCCCAGGGATCTACTGGAGTGTAGGAGTGTGCCCGAGTAAGAATACGGTATTCGGATGAGTACAAATAGTAGCTTTTTCCCGAATAGTAAATTCGTACAAATATTGTAAAAAAAATATTCGGGAGGGGGGAGAACAGTCAAATATGTATGAGCGAGCGATACGCGCACGTTCGCGCTGATATAGGCACTAGGCAGGCAACGAACGTAAGCAGCACCGAGGGCTTTTGTCCCCAGTTAACTGATTTATTGAGACAGTTATTGGATTATTGGATTTTGTTTTCTTGTCGTAGCCTACCTGCTGCAATAGCCTGTAGAGGAGGACCGGTAGCTAGCTTGTTAGCTCAGTGTAGTATATCTAGCTAACGCTAGCTATTTCAGCTACGCATGCTCAGCCTCTCACTAACCCCCCCTTTTCTTGAATACTGTAGGTCCAGCAGATGCAAAAATGAAAAGGAAGGAGAAAAGTGGTGGAATAGCCAGCTTTTTTCAACCCCAAAAAACAAAGACAGGAGGGGAGTCAGACAAAGGCGAAGAGCAGAGCAAGGGACAGGAGAACAGTCAAGGAAGAGAAGAGAAAAGCATGAGTAAGGGAGGAATGAGCAATGAAGAAGAACTGAGTGATGACTGTGAAGAACAAAACATCAGAGACCGAGACAGAGCCACTGAGAGAGAAGAAAGTGACTCAGAAAGCGGGGGGGAGCAGAACAGTGATGAAGAGAAGGACAATGATGGACAGACCGACAGGAGCAGTGGCACTCAGATCCATACTACAAGTCCAGCTGGACCTCATGGTACAGTATATTAGTTCACTGTTAACAGATTCCTATATAACAACATGGCTTTCATGTTCTCGGATATTGGCTAGTGTAGCCTGTGGAGTTGGGTTCTTACTGTAGCCTACATGTTCAGAATTGTGCATGGTTTAGGCTGGTGTTGAAGTTAATGCAAGGTGCTTCACACTAGGCTGTGAGTGGGTGAATGGGATTTGAGTAAGACAGTTGAATTGTTTAGTAAGTACTGATACAGTAGTAAATTAATTGTCCTAATTGCTTCTTTTCTCTCATTTCAGAAGTATCGAAATATAAAACTGATGGACCGATGCAGCCACATCTGAACGCCTTTCCACAAACCTTATGGGAAGGGGCAAGAAGATCTTTCCACAGTGAGTGGTACACGTTAGTGCACATTAGTGGTGTAGTAGCCAGATATGATTTGATTCAGTCTATGAGTTGCAGTAAAAGAGGCCAGCCGTATGGAAAACGGTCTCCGCCTCGTTTGTTCATTTACAGTATATACGGCATCCAAATATATCAGAGTGTGAAGAGGCAATTGCTGGATTCTAATAACCCTGCTTCACATAATGATACGACACATCCCGTCCTCGCAAATCAACTCACAATGAACGATACGACCATGGATGTATTGAATACGACTGACAATATACCACGACAGGAAAACAATACTTTTGGAGTTGAGGACAATCTGGCTATCATACATAGTTTGTTTGCAACTAGGTTTGACAGCTGGACGATTTATATGTTTCACAGCAAATATGCAGTAGCCTACACTTCGCTCATTGCTATCTAGCAATATCAGGTAGCTACAGTCATAGATATATGGGTACAGTAGGCTATGGGATAGCTAGTTTGGGTTGCTAGGCTCATTGGTTGCTAGGTCGTATCCAGGGTTGAGAGACATTGCTGAAAGAAAAGGTAACGGACACTTTCCATTTCACTTACGGTTCCAAACCCATGTTAACTATTGGATGTCATCGCTGTTCCTCCAAGAAATATTATACAGTCTTCAATTTGTAATTCCATAGCAACGTGATTTAGCAGTTAGGAACTATAATGACACTCAGCAGTGAGCAACACATAAATAAATAAAAATTATATTTTAATGTAGAAAATGCGAGTAAATGGCATATATTTATTTATCTTTGGCATGTGGGGCCATGGTATAAGCGGGATAATCAACTCATAGGTGTGCGTTAAACGGTTTTAAGGCACTTTGCGGAGGCACTGAGCGTCGGGTGGTTCTTCGCCTCCACGTCGTGCCTTAAAACCGTTTAACGCACCTACTCGTTGATTATCCCTTACTGGATAAACGAGGCGGAGACCGTTTTCCATACGTCTGGCTTTTTTTTACTGCAACTCTTAGACTGACGTTACAAACTCATATCTGGCTACTACACCACTAACGTGCACCACCACGTTATAACACAAAGTGAAAAAACAGTTTTTGATTTAGGGACAGTGAGGTGTCTGGCTATCATAAAGAGTTTGTTGGCAAATAGATTTGACAACTGGACAATGGATGCGTTGCACAGCAAATATGTAGTATCCAACACTTCGTTCATGGCTAGCTAGCAATGGTACAGCAGGCTATGGGATGAGCTCATTTGGGTTGCTGTCAAAGCCGGCGCATTGATTTAGATCGGTAATTAAACTTCAGCCGAACTACGTGTGCGTATACACGGTTTTAACGCACGTCTGCTGGCCAATCAGGAAAGAGTATTAACCCAGGCCATGGTATAAATATAACTATAGATATAATACATTGTATATAAAATAAAAAGTTAAACAGTAAACAGGGTTTAGTCATTATTAGGGCTGGGTATCGTTACTCGATACCTTGTAGAACTGGATCGAAACAAACTGATACCAAGTAGCATCGAAACGTCTTCAGTCAAACCAGTACTTCATTCGATCCTTTTTGTATTGAGATCTAGGAAAAAAAGATGTTGTAATATGGTCCAATCACCGCAAGCGTTCTTCAATTTAATGCGACGCGTGATTGGCCCATTACGGCAGACAGCTACAATCCGTCTGGTGAAATCGACTGCAACCCATGCTGCAACTGCGAGTTGTTGACACGAGACACAGTTTAGCACGCTGAGATAATGCCACCAAAACGCTCAAAGGTATGGTTATACTACACGCCTATGGCGTATGGTAAAAATAAATGCATAAAAACACGGATTTCCCCCATTACCTAGCTAGCTAGCATTAGCAACCCTACTATAATGCATTGCTTAGTGCATTGGTTACTTAGTGGTATTTTAACTTCTGTAGCAGTGAAATGTGTTTAGGCTAACGTTATTAACTAATGTTATGCTTAATGTTAAGACCCCCCTAGGCCTACTAGCACCTCAACTGCTACTGCTGATGTTACCACCCCCAGCAGCAGCCCTGACACACCGTTCACATTAGCTGCAAGGTCACGGATGACTGAAAAATGTGTAGTCACTGTCAGTAGTTATATTGTAATAAATGCAGTTTGAAACTCTTTTAAACACTTTCAAAATGTATTCTTGTAAAAATTATTTGAATGTGATAGGATTGATGGCATTTTACATAACTGAATGCTTCCATTCACATGATGGTTATGGAATGGAAAAAATTAAAAAGATAAATTCAAAGTATCGATTGAAGTATTCAATTGGTATCGGTATCACTTTAAGGGTACTGGTATTGGAACTGGTATCGTAATTTTTGAAATGATACCCAGCCCTAGTCATTATATATGGGGGTAGGTTTATTTAGAGTGATTACTATTCGCTGTGCTACCTCGGGGTAACTGGTTTCCCTGGCCCATCACTCCCAGGCCCCTGCGGTCGATCGACACGGTCACAGCTCTTCTCTGTCCTGGCCCTGCAGGGGTGGAACCAACTGCCCACTGATGTCAGGACAGCAGAGTCACTGCCCATCTTTCACCGCAGGCTCAAAACTCATCTCTTCAAGAAGTACTACCACAATCCTCCCTCTTAAACACCTATTGTATTTGAGATTGCTATTGTTGCACTTTGCCTTCAGCACTAGATTATGTTCTTAGTCACTTGTTTTAGAAAGAAGATGCACGTGTGAGTTCTGGTGAGTAGTAGTACATTGGCTTTTCCTACGTTAAATGCAATTATTGTAAGTTGCTTCGGACAAAAGCGTCAGCTACATTGAGTATGTTTGTGTGTGATTGTCAGTGCAAAGAGGGAGACACGTGCAGTTTGAGCATAGAGGCTGGGCACCCCTAAAGGGTTGATCCTAGAATCGTCCCTGATCTAGAGTGTCTGGACTGGTGTGTTTCTTAGTGCAG